>NW_008240029.1:427653-444246 GCF_000691975.1 Corvus brachyrhynchos | reverse complement strand
AGCTCATCCTTAAAATGGTACCCCATTAGCTAAAGATTGAACCCTCAAAAACAGTTGTGGGGAAAGCTCTAAGTCAAGGGAAGGGACTTTCACATGTGAGCAGAGAACCATCCCAGGCGGCTATCTTGCTGTGACACTGAAGCCATGAGAGAACTGTTTCTTGTGGAGATGTCTCCATAGCATGAGCAAGAGACTCCTCTCCCTAAGTGAACTGAAGAAAGACTAGTATAGACGTGGTAAACTGACCGGAAAAAATCCCAAGTTTTGTCTTTTTACATTGTCAGTGGGAGAAGAGAGGAGAGGTGGGGTGTGCCAGTTTGGCCAAATTTAGAAATATATCCTCTGAGAGAAGGCAGGTTACAAACCACCCCTACCCCACCAGGTTCGGGAAAAAAACCTTTTTCCTCGAAGGAAAGTGGAAGAGATAAAAACTATTTATTTAACAAATACACAGGGGGGGAAAAAAAAACAACCTAATGCTAAACAATGAAACCTCTTGCTGTAGAGAGAAAACCTGGGAAAATTTCAGAGTGCTTCCATAGTCTCTCTCTCCCCCTCCTTGGAGCTGGGACGGGGTGGTGGGCCCACCTCCAGGGCCAAGGCCTCGGTGGAAATTCCTCCCGATGTATTCTGATGTTGAAACAGTCCAGCAGAGAAAAAAGGAAAAAAATGAAGTCCCAGGAAAACAGAAGTTCAACTCTCTGTCTCTCTCTGGAGAAAAAAAGGAGCTGAAAAACTGGCCGAAAGCAAGCAGGGTGCTTTCCCCACTCTCCCTCTGCTGCTGCAGCTGAACACAGAGAGCTGTCTCTTATCTCTGTGTGACCTTGAACAAGCTGAAAACTGCTTTGAAGAAGTTTTGCTCAGTTTTTCCTCCCACCTCTCAGGCTCAGTTTAAAGGCACAGAAAGGCACAAAATTAATTTCTGGGCATAGGGCAGCAATATGGGATACAACATCATAAAGTCACCCCAAGACATGGGGGGAGGAGAAGTGTTCTGAAGGTTTATGCTGACCTTTCTTTTTTTCCTTTTAGTTCTGTTAATAAACTTCTTTATATTCTTTAAAGTTTTGTGCCTACTTTGCTTTCTCCTAATTCTTATGTAACAGAAGCAAAATAAGTAAGTAATGGATTTCGAGTTAAACCACTACACAGTGCCTGACGGAAGGGAAGCCAAGGGCACCAAGGCAGCATGCTGAGGACATCAGTCCACATCACAAGTTCGGTCTGGTTCATAATGCACCTATGACATCTCAGTTTGTGAGCAGAAGATAATGTGTTTAAATCATTAGTGGAATCTCTCCAGTAACTGATTTCCACTGTGAGTAAAGTTCATGTTCCTGAAGTCACATACTACCTAAAAAGACAGTACAAGAAAAAAAGTAAAAAAAATATTGGCCTTGGTTTAAATTCACCTTCATAAAACGAGCTGAGACAATACATGCCATGGCACTAGCCAGAAAACAGCATAGGAGATTAACAACTTGTTATCACAATTTAAAAAAAATAAATCTGCACATGGAGCTCATTATATATTTGCTTAATTTCCTATAGAAAACTAAATGGCAGGAAAAATGCACCTAAAACAAGATAATGAGAAAGAGTTGGACAGACCATAACAACAGCAACCTTACTTTTACATGTTGCCTTCACAAGTGGAGACATGACAGGTGAGAGACTATCAGACACCCACCTGAGAACCCAGATGAAGCTCGCTGCTACAAAAGAAGAACACACTTCACATTGCAGGGTGTGTATCTTTTAAGAGCATGCTTTGAACAATGAAAATGGTCAGTGCAATTATTCTTCAGCATTTGACTACGTTATCACATCACCACAGAGACTGCACTGCCTCAGCAAAAAAAGTGTTTTCAATTTCTAGCAGCTTAAAACACTGCTGAAAATCTTGCACTTGCTTACAAGGCTGTAAAGATGGACCAAAGAGTGACTTTCAGTTTATAATGGTATATGTGCACCTCAGGTAGTCTTCCTGCATGACAAAAGAAGATGCATCACAAATGGCTGATCTTACACATACCAAGTAATTATCACCATGTTTGGATTTGAGCATTCGTGTTACTTCTTGTAGATTGTGGAGGTAAATTTCCTCAGAACAACCAGCAGTGAAGGATACAGCAATAATCCGCTCTGTGATGTAAGTGAGGTCAAGTTCATAGCCTTCCTCCATAATGTGATCAAAGTCTGCGCTTCTGTGAAGAAATTAGATGTGGCAGTTCAGAGCAATGCAGCTGAGAAGAAACATGGCATATTAATGAGAAGAAATTGCAACTTGAACTCCTACAGCCAAGCATCAGATGTTTCCAGTAATTTCATTACAATTACAACTCATTAAATGCCTCCAGAGCTCAAAGTATTCAGTTCAGAACACAAATGGAATTCTTCACCAGAATTCTTCACATCAAAACTATAGTGAAAAAATCTCTGCAACCAATAATGTGCAAAAGCAGCAAAATGAATACAAGCAATTTGACAAATACTAGCACAACAAACTTGTGAGTCAAATAGAAAATGTGTATGTACCTATGTCTGTACACATCTCTCTGTAGAATTCTGCAAATGGTTTACAAATTGGAAGCTTGACCAGTGATCTGTAAAACACTGCAGAGCTTGAAGCCTGCTCTGAGTAAAACTGAAGTGAATCTAAAACCAGTCCCAAAGGACAACAGACATGAGTGTAATTCAACTAATTTCACAGGTTAGTCTACAAATACTTAAACTTCTCCTTCTTTTCCAGGGCACAACTTTGTCCTTCTTAATAAAATATCAGAAGACTAGCTCTGTAAATATGCCCAGTTGTTTTCTCATAAAGGGATTATAAAATGGTACTTGCATAGCAGGTCATATCTTGCAGAAGACTGAACTCACAACCACAAAATCACAACCACAAATAACAAAGCCTAAACCCACCGCTGCACCACATGACACTGCTACATGAAACATGAAAGAAATACTTGCCGTGATACTTTGTCACAACTGAAAGAGGAGTTCTTCAAAGCACTGCTGGAATTCTGGAACAAAGAAAGCAAAACTATCAATCCAGAACCTTACTTGCTGTCACTGATGTCAATGTTTCTGGCTTTTTTCCTTGTTTATGATTTAGAAGACTATAACAACAAGAGGATATGAGAGGATGTTTTGAATGCAAACACTGTAGTTATGCCCAGGTTATGTCTAACTTTCTACTACCTCTTCCAACTCACTGCTGCCAGAAGAGTCTTTTGTGACTCTTAGTCTTCAGTGCTCTTCTTGGTAACTTCATTAAGATTAGAGAAAACACAGCAGGCTTTGAGAATATAAAACTTGTATTTTTGTATAAACCTGCAAAAAGGAAGTTCCTCTCAACTGATTTTCTTATGACGATATTGAAATATATATTCCTGTATCAGACTCTTGAGAATTTACTGTGTAGTAGTTTATTTTTGTAGTTCCATTTGTTCAGTAATAGTAATAGTAACTGTAAATGAAAAAGTGCAAAAATATTCTCCCTCATGATCCACAGTAATAGAGTTTGTCTCACCTAATTGTAGCCGTCTCAGAATTAAGCTCCAGGATAGGTTTAAAAAGAAAAAAACCTACAGAACCCCTCCTTGGTTTCTGTTGGTCACACAGATATATCCATTGCTTAAGAAGTACCTCTGCATTTACTAAAAATTTTATGACTAAACTGTTTTGTAACCTGAATAATCAGACACTTAACAGCTTCCTCTGGTAAGAAAGTTAGTGATAAAATCATTCTCTATTTCACACTGTTGTGCCATATAAACTAGCAGAAATCCTAGTAGCATGCAGTATATAAGCACATGAACAATAACATAATGCAAACCACTAGCAAAAAAAAACCATTAGTGAGATATATATTTACTGTATGAATGCTGTGTCACCAAACCATCAGAATACAAGTTTCCCCAAACAGGATTCAGAAGCACAGGGCATACCATCCATAAAGGCAAATCATCTCCATCCAGGTGAAAACAAACAAACAAACAAACAAACAAACAAACTCTGTTCTCTGCCTTGCTACACAGTGGAGGGATAATGCAAAAAACTTGACTAATCTTCCAAGGCAAATACCATCTGGCATATCCCAGAATGGACTATTACACAGAAAATCTCACAAAACTAGGTATGATTTTCGTTTCCTGCCAACTAACAGCAGTAGAGAAGATGCACGACAATGAAAAACTGCTCCATATGGGGTGTTTTAACCACACCTGGGTAAAAATTTAGAGTTGTAACTAGGGTAGATTCAGTGAAACTACTGCTTGATATGCTGTGAGTAGGACAGACCACCCTGAGATTTTTCTTCCATGAACTTCTCACCAAGATTCTTGTTCCCCTGCTTCCCTGGGACTGCCTGGCAATGCTGTTATAACCAGTATACCTGACAGTATAACCAGTCATACAATGAACACTTTTCAAAGAAGTAAACACCTTCTATTCACCTATTTATTCAGTTAGTAGTTTTTATATTCCAAACCATACCACAAAGAAGTTATCTCTATGTAAGCAAGTGCAAGGAACCTTTTGGTCAATTTTACCTGCAGTTGTATGAAAGCTAGCAGGTAGAGGCAATTGCTTCTCAAAAGACAACCATCTTCTCTCCAGTCACGGATTTGTATTAATAAGCAAATTCATTGCATCCAAAGTACCGTGTCATTGCCCTTTTCCAGTAAAAACTCAAGCCATGCAACTCTCTCCTTTAACACACTCTGTATTGCTTCTTTTACCACTGTTGGCTCCTGCACCTAGTACTGGGCTCATCACAGAGTTTGTTATGCCAACTTTCTCAAAAATTAGGTTGTCAGACAAAACCGTCTCAGAGTCCCCTACAGGCGAAGCATGATACAGAAGCTAAGAAACAGTCTTATATTTAATTCTGCATCATTTTCACCAGGTCACAACAGTCACTAGACATAAGGTTTACAGTATAGCCTGCTGTCAATGCATGCATAGGAAGTGGGCCAAGCAGTCCAATTAAACTAAAGCACAGATTGAACAAAACAGACTTTTGAGATCAGCCCTGTTTATTCACCTTTTTTTGACACCACAGAGTGTGAATTTCTTTATGGATTACCTGGCTTGCCTCAAATAGCAGGCTTGCGCTTGTCCCAGGCAGCAAACAGCATCTCATACCTTTACAATCTTACTTTGAGCTGCTTCACAGCTTCAGAGCAAAAACATGACAAAGGTATAGTACAGGCCATTTCACACCATGGGGCACAGAGGTGGCATTGAGACAACTTCTCCACAAGTCCAGAAACAGAAGGAATAAGAAATAAATAACCTTTCTGCTAAATCTGCATCCCCTGTTCTATGATGAAAGGCTGTCTCTCAAAGAAAGAAATGGAGAAAATCATGTTAAAAAAAATGCCTGCAAAAAAGGAAGTATCTGTAAAAAAAGTCATTATCTCAGCTAGATGATCATTCTCAACTTTTCCAAGAACAGAATAAGGAAACTTGGGTTACAGACAGTAGGCTTACATAACTCAGTAGGCTTACATACTTCATAGGCTAAAGTCCTCTGTAGTAGAGCTTCTGACATCAGAAAGAGTATGAAAAGGACAAAGGATGAAGGGAGTTCAGTTTTGTCCCAGACAAATTCATTTGCATTTTTGCAGTACCACTGAGTTACTACACAGCTCTGGAAAAATAAGTAAATCAAAAACCTAATATGTGAACTACTAGTTTCCAACACCAAAATAAAATGTGGGCCACACATGGGCTTAGAAATACTAGGCAGGATTTTGACTTGCCCCTTTTGAGACTAGAATCAAAGACAGGCTAAGGAAGACAAATGAAAAATCAATCAACTGCCTTTCCTAAGCCCCTGTTGCTGGCATACAGTAGTATTAGTAGAATAATACAGTATCTGCTTAAAAGTTTTCTCAGCAGAATATAAGAAATCCTGGTTTCAAGGACTGGGTTGTTCTAAACAGCTGAATCAGCTGCACATCAACCATATATATGTTCCTTTGACGAACAGCACTACTGAAAACTCAGGGCTACAAGATCTGGCATGCATTCGCGTAGCTCATCTGTTTCTCTCCTGGGCTCCTTCTTGAATGAAAGCATTAACAGGCATAAGGATCAATGAGTAGAAACTACAACTATCTGAAACGTAAATCAGTGATGAATCTGTGACTTAAAGGTATCAGGACATATTTTGGAAGAATGATATGGATCTACTTCAGATAGAAGTATTTTATTTGTGCCTATTTTAATGTTGCTATAAGCAACAGAGAATTTGATTAGCTAATATGCATAAAATTACATGGGTTTTACACAGATTTTAACCATCTTATGAAACTTTTTTCCATGTGATTTTTCACCATTCAAACAGCATAAATAAAAACATTAATAGAGAGACTCATCAGCGGGACACTTGAATGCATTTGAACCAGATCTGTGATGTATTTTCATTCTCCAAGCCATGGACAGGAATCAGAAGAAATTCTCCAACCTATTCTAAGGCACAGTGTAACAGTTCTATGTTCTCCAGCATACTGCAGAAAAAGACAGGGCAATGAACTACACTGATTGTTTGACTGCTCACCATAATAACTCCTTCTGACACAGTGAAACATGTTGGATGTTTTGGATGAGAACCAGAATTTGCATAATCTTTTGGCCTCTGGCTTTAGAATGATTCCAAGTGCAGAAAATATTTATGCCTTGTGAATACAAATGTTTCTATGCCATTGTGTATCAATTCCTGTAGTAAATATTAAAAATTAATTTTAAATATTTTTTAGTTGACTCCACAGAAGAGATTTATTTCCACTGCAAGCAGCTATTTGTTTGAGAGCAAATTTAGTTTTGTTTTGTATACTGTGGTCCATAAAAATCCTGATCTGTTCCCTTGTGTAGTGTAACAGCAGGAGTCCATACGGATGTGCCCCTTGCAAGTGTCTGCAGAACTTATAAATCCCAGCTTGCTTTCTCTCTGCCAAAATCTATCCTGACTCTTAGCTGCTGGCAAAGCTGCTCCTGTGATTATTTCCTACAACATTTCAGCCAAAACTGCCAGGCTCCCCAAACAAGTTCACTGTAGGGCTTTGTAATCTGCCTCAGTTTTAACAAGTTTGTTGGACCCTTGGATATAGAGTTCTATCTACCAATCTGCCAGGGCAAGAAGAAACTAACCAGGCAAGAAGATTATCTTCCAACTCATTTAGATTCAAGAAAACGGCCCTGCTCATGGCCTGAAAGTTCCTTGTACAGTTGGGTTGTCTATCCATTTTTTGGTCTTTTCTTAAAAAATTGAAATTCATAACAGAGAGAAGGCACATAGCACATTTTTGCTACTAAGGACTCTTTAGAACAAAAGTGAGTGCATGTAAAGTCATGAGGTATAATTGTGTCTTACTTAGTGTAAAATTTTACAGGTATACATGCTCACATTTAGAAAATTGTATTTCTGAAGCCTTAGTTCTACAATATCTCAAGACTAGGAGTTCACACAAAGCTTTGTGAGGTTAAAACCTAGCCCTAATTAGCACTACTGTCTTTTGCACACCTGCCTGCGTGAATCAGAGTTTTGTCAACACTCAAATTACTGTGTTCCAATACAAATCTGTGGGGAAAATTAATATATCCATGTTGCAGTGGGGTCTCCTGCAACATGCATTAGACAGTGGGGCCCGTGGAAAGAAATAGGGACTGATTCTTCATAGATGTTTCAGAGATCTTTATTCTCCAGCCACATGGCCGGGGGACTGCCGAAGAACTGAGCAATCACAGGACAACCAGGGTCCTTCCCGGGCAGGGGAACACAAAATAACCAATGGGGAACAGGATTGACCAGGGAGTAGGGAAACCCCTTAGGCCATGCCTCTACTCCAGGGTCCCCTCCCCCCGGACCCCACGCCAGGGGGGGAACCCCAACACTTCACCCTTTTGTTTTAACTAAAAGAGATTTAAAGCTTAACATTGAAAACAACTGGATAAACATAAGATAACAAGAACAATTTCAAAAGAAAACAAGCCACACTCCTGAGTCTCTAAATGTCCAAGCAGATTTTTTCTCTAGAACATCTTAGGGCTGGAAGAAGGGAGACAGGACTCTCTGAGCATGCTTTGTGGGGAAACTGAGGCAGGAGAGGGTTTCTTCCATTTATACCTGTTGAAACTTTAAACAACAATAGTTAATTCTTTCACCCCCCCCCTTGTCATCCCGCACTCGGCATTGGAAAGGGATTTTTGGGAGAACAATTGGTAACGGCATGGTTTTGTGAGGGAAACCATGGGTGAAAAAATGGATTAGGAATACACTGGGGATAATAGGATATTGGATAAAAGGGAAAGGTAGGATTGGGAAAGGGAGACTATATGGGTTGCTTATAATGGGGATATTGTCTGACATGACTACGATTTGCAGCATGTATACTGCCTTTCACAGAAACACCACCAGGCCCGGTAACATTTGCTGCTTGTGGGCCTTTCCTTCCTTGTATAATCTTAAACTCTACTACTTCTCCGTCTCCTAAGTTGGGGTATATTTTTTGGGGTTATTCTTCATAATGGCAGTACGATGAATGAATATGTCTTCCTTGTTGTCACATCTCGTTATAAAACCATAATTTTGTTTGATATTATGCCATTTTACTGTTCCTAAAACCTTAGCTACGATAATTTTTTCTTTTTTCCATGTCACTGCTGTTTTTTGTCTCGCTGTGCTCCTGCTTTCACTTTCGCTTTTGCTTGCTCCCGCGTTGGAGCTGCCAGAGCTGCCAGGGCTGCCCATGTCTGCGCGCTCTCACCGCAGAGTCTCGACTTCTTGGGGTCACATTCAGGGCCGCACGGGCCGGGCCAGGCCGCGCTGCTCAGCTCCCCATGCGCCGCCGCTGCCGCCATCTCTGGTCACAGCTGGGCTGCTGCTGCCTGGCATCGCGCCCACGTCTTGGCTGGGCCTCCGTGCGGCGGCCACCCCGCGCCCTGTAAATGACTCCATTCCGGTGTGTGTTTTGCCTATGCGCAGCTCTGCTCCACCACCATTTCCGCTGGCCATCGCCCGTGTGCCACCCCTCTTGGCCGGGCGTTCTCGGGGCTCACTCCACCACACGCTGTGCAGGGCCAGGTGGGCACCACCAGGTCCACTCCATCGCGCTGCTCCCGCTGCGCCTGGGTCCACTGCCAACACCACAGCTCGCACTGGCCCGCCCGCACGTGGGAACTGCCTTGCCGCCGCCCACAGAGCACTCGGCACACGTGGCCGAGGCCGCACGGTGTCTGAAGCATGTTTCCCTTCACAAGGACACAGCTGATATTGTTCAACAGTCTCCGTAATTAGATAATATTCACGGAAATATTCTTCCATCGGCATATATTTTGACTCAGAAATTAACTATGTCCAAACATTCTTCCAAAAGTCTTTGGTAAGAATCAAGTCCCAAGGAACGTAGAAAAAGGTTTTAAACAACCATGCCAGGAAGTGTCTCAGTTCTTTTTGAGCCTGAATTAAGCTAAAATTTACATATTGCTGTTCAAGAATCTTTTCAAGTTTAAGATAAATGTCCCCATGCGGATTGGACAGCCATGAGTCTTTCCACGGTTCCTCCATAGTTTATGGAACAGCAAAACAAAAGCAAGAAGAGAAATCCAGAGAGTTTACTCACAAATCATAGTCGCTGTCTCCAGGGATCAGTATGCAGCCCGCATTCATCACCATCTGTTGCAGTAGGGTCTCCTGCAACATGCATTAGACAGTGGGGCCCGTGGAAAGAAATAGGGACTGATTCTTCATAGATGTTTCAGAGATCTTTATTCTCCAGCCACATGGCCAGGGGACTGCCGAAGAACTGAGCAATCACAGGACAACCAGGGCCCTCCTCGTGCAGGGGAACACAAAATAACCAATGGGGAACAGGATTGACCAGGGAGTAGGGAAACGCTGTAGGCCATGCCTCTACCCCAGGGTCCCTTCCCCCCAGACCCCACACCGGGAGGGGGAACCCCAACATAACCATATGTAAGTATTACTATATTAAGTGCTAGGTAAGGAGATTGCCTCAACTGACTAAAATAATATATGTGCTCCAGCTTCTGTTGTAGCAGAGTTTCATAATTATGCTAGAGCTTTGAAACAGCTTCCTGAATGAGTACTATCCACAGGCATTGTAACGAAGCACAACAGACATAGCAGAGTGTAAAGATTTCTGCATTAATTCACATGTACCACATTGTGAGGCTCTGCAGAAGTACTGTATGGCACAACCCAGTAGCACCTAATACAAAGCTTCTGTATGTATGCACTCTATTTCCTGTAAAGAGATAGTTAATATGCAGAGTAGAAAAGAAAAAAGGTGGCGGCAGAGGGAAAGCCTTCAGAGTGGATCTCCTGAGTTTCTCTCAGACCTAGTTAAGATGCAAGAGATCAAAACTGAAGTAAACTTTCACCGCAAATTTAGAGCACCTCTTAACTAACAGAAAATTATATGCACACAATTCTTGAATAGAAAGTGACAGAATCATTTCTGCTAGCCTTTGGCTGAAACAAGAAGTTCAATTTATTTCTTTCAAATACATTAATATTAAGAATAAAATAACATTGCGGTCCATAAGGGCATGAGGAAGCCCTCTAAATGTAAGAAAATGCACTTCTGATTTCCCAAGTAAGAATGTGCTATCCATGCCTCAAAGCTACCCTGAACACTAGAATGAACCTAACAAAATTTTGTATTCGAGGTAGTGTCACAACCAAGTCAAACTGTCTTGGCTGATGTTCACACAGCTTTCCTATAAAGCAGTAAGGGCTGACACTAGAAATATTCCATTAGCAGACACATTGCCAGGAAAAAGTAAGAGAGCTTTACTTTCCTGGACCAGATGCCATGAAATAATATGCAAAGGAGAGAGAGAAAGGAGAAGAAATCCCAGAGACACAAAACTGTTAAAGCAGCCTCTTCCAATTTAGTTAATTAAAAAAAGGAGAACAAGCATGGCATAAACTTAGAAGGAAAAGAACAGAAAGACAAGGGATGCACCTCCCATTAGCACCACACAGATGGGATGTGTGCTGCAGTCACAGAACCAGACTTGCAAAACCCTCATCCAAGCCTCATCTCATGGCTGCATCCAGCCCCACTGTCTGGAGACAGCAGTCTGTGAATCACCTAGCCTTGTAGCTTTACACCTCCTCTTTTTTCCAAATAGAAATCTGTGTTTCAGATTGGACCTTTCTTCTGCACTTTAATCCACGTCAACCTTTGCTCCTGGAATATACTGGTCCATAGAAAGTAACTACCAACAATTTCAGGAAGCTCGCTAATGGTCAAATAATAATCAATGCAAAATGCAATAAAACAAAAGGCACAGCTGAAAAAACATTGCTTGCTATTAAAGCTGCTTTCAAAATGGCTGTGCACAAAGTATCACATGTGCAGAAAAAAAAAGCCAAGAAACATGATCTTGGCTTGTGTAACAACCAGTAGAAACAGGAAACCCTCTGAAGTATTCAGATGTAATACAAAGATGCTAAAAACTTCCAACTAGAAACTAGATCAGAGAATGATCTCATTATTTTGCTTCACGTTTGTTTCACTATAAGCAGCTGTCAGAACCAATTATTCACGTGCAAATAACTGAGAAGTTTGCTCTTTTCTGATTTTTTAATTTTAGTTAATTTGTCTAGTTAAGGAAGAGAACAGTGAACTGAAAGGAGAAACAATCATGTCACTAGGCATTTTAGCTGGTCTCAATATCAAATATATTTTAGAATTAGAAATAATTCTAATTTTACTGAAACAGTGTCAATAATAGCATGAATCCAACACAGAGATACACTTGGTTGTAGAAAAACATTTATTGTCAGTTAAAGTAAACGAACTACACTGCTAATACAAATGTAACCTCTTTGAACATCTCCTGTCTACATAGGTAGTCAGAGATCAGAACTCTTCATGCCCTGCACAGAGTGGCACCAGCAGAAGCCTGCAGCACTGAACCATGGACAGCATAGCAAAATAAATGCAATGCACACAGGGCTAGCACTGTGAAACAGATGCTCATTTATTGCAATAGAGAGCTGGTATGAAATTGAACAATAAATTGGTGAAGATCATGTGCATCTTGCAAGTCCTTTCTTCTGTCCCTTTTAAAATTTTAGCCTCATTTTCACAGTGGCGAATCAAACACCTCTATGACAGTTGCCTACTAGCAGATAGTTAACTATAGGCATCTCTCATGATTTATTTAAAAATCTACAAGATTTGACATCTATGTTAAAAGGTAGCTCCAAAGTTGACATTTTTGTCTTATTTCTTTTACAGAAATTGTGCTAAAAGTATACTTGTAAGTGCTGTCAGTATTGAAATGGGCTACACTTCCTATTTGCAGAATTTTCTACATCAATTAGACAGCTGGGTTCTATTGCACTTCAGTAAATGTAATTAATACTACTTTTACGAGGAGTACTACAGCCATAGTAATAAAGGGTTGGGAAAGGGCACTTAATTTGTTTTTTAAATAACATGGCATAATAACTGGAACAAATAAAAGCTAGAAGACCAATTTCACATTGAACACAATACAAGAATTAATATTTTACTTGCTGAAAAAAGATATCTCTTGACTTTCTGAACACCCCTGAATACAATTCAGTCTATGAAGATTATAATATTTCCCTTTATTTCTCCCCTGCTTGATTTAAAAATAAGGAATGCAGAGTTCATTTCATTGTTCCTGAAAAAATTCAGTGGTGGAAAAAAACACTAATGGTCCTAATCAGAAGCTAATTTCACACAGTACAGAAACCAAAGTCCGTACTTTGAAAATGGCTAGCAACAAGTGCTTTGTGAAGATGTAATACAAATAAGCAGCCACAAGCAGGAAAATAAATCAGGCCAAGTAAAAGAAAAATGAATAAATAAAATAGAATTACTTACACTTCTGCTTACATGATTTTTAACCACTTCAGAGTTATTAGCCTGCAAAAGGAGAAAAGTTCACACAACTGACTTTAATTCTCCAGATAGTTTAAGCACATTCTAAGAA
Organism: Corvus brachyrhynchos; assembly: GCF_000691975.1. Lineage (NCBI taxonomy): Eukaryota > Metazoa > Chordata > Aves > Passeriformes > Corvidae > Corvus > Corvus brachyrhynchos. The sequence continues at coordinate 431,238 of NW_008240029.1, read as the reverse complement.
ATCCAATCCTAATGGCGTACACACACATACACACACACAAAAAAAAATCATTCAGAAGTACATATTCACTCTACAGTATTAATAAGCAAACTACCTTTCAAACAGATATGGAAAATTAATTAATTTTGCATTATTGTCCTGTATATTCAGGTCTTATATGACAGTACTCAGCTACTGAGAGTGTTTATTCCAAGGTATAATGTCCATGGAGATGTACATTGCTAACCACATCTTCCCTTTTGCATTTTAACCCAATCTCTCATTTTATGCTTTTTCATGAAAACAGATACTTGGGTGGATATGAATGAAATGAACTGCTGAGAATTTTCTCTAAGTACTCTACAAAAAAAATCTCCTCAAGGCTTTAAAACAAGCTAAGTTGTATCAATAGAGATTTACAACAAACCTTTTAAAAGAAAAGAGCCAATTCATTACTACAAAAAACCTACAACTAAAAGTGGTACAACTGAAAGTGGTACAACTAAAAATTGGCCTCTAAATCCTGCTGTTGGAAAGACATTTTGAACTGAAGAGGCAGTTTCATAACTGTCAACTTTTTTTGGTAGGTCACTGGACTCCAGATTCTAGACTCTAGTTAAAAATCTCAACTGGAAAGAGCTATAGGTTTTCAGAGTATAAATTACAACACCTGCAACACCTTGCTTAGTTAAATGAACCACACGCAGTTTACCAGGGCATACATCCTACATCAACCATAATGCTTACAATGTGAGATTGGCTCACAGTTAATCCATGAGAATATGCTTTGAGTTTGTTTGATTTTTTTTTTACTCAAGAGCTTGACTTACCTTGTCAGCTATCAAATCTCCACAGTGTTGGAAGTACAAACCTGTCAGTCAGAACAACTAACATACAGACTGACCAGTGCTATTAATTCAACCCATGAACCCTATTGTTTGAAACGTCAAGGTTCTTCTCAGCAGATTAAAGGTGATACATAGAACAAACAAGTGTATAACTTTAGTTACTATTATGTCACAGTCTAAGCACACCCACTGCTACTTAGCAAAAATACACAGACCCAAATAGAAAAAGGCAAAACACACAAAATACAGTTTTTGATTCACTTAGAAATCTCCATACAAAGAGACTCCATGAGGTTCATGACCAGAGCATTTGGGAAAACGCACTGCCCACTTTGGCCCTTCACCAGAAAGTTCATACATAAGCTGAACTCAGCACCCACCCTTCCACAACAACTACATAGCCTATTTGTGTAATTGTGTATAGAGACATGAGGTTCACACCGAATGTGTGCCAGTTAAAAGGAGTTTTGTCCGTATATTTTGGCATTGGATTGGTATAGTCTGGAAGTTTTCTAGGGTAGCTATCAGGTGGAATATGGAATAAGAAGCGAGAAGCTCTTCTCTTTTCTTTTTTAATGTTTTGAATTTGCTCTCCAGTTTGTCAAGCTTCTACTGAAATGTCTCATATTCTCTCACTCTGCTAGAAGCAATAGCTCTCTCCACTTTAGTACTGAGAGGAAACACAGGAAACACAGGGCTTGACATAACTATCTCAACTAGCAGGATCCCACTGTTTCTTTTTTCTTCTGACTTAAAGGGAAGAGTGCTGAAATGAGGTGTGCTGAAAGAACCATCTAAGGTAAACAGATGAGTCAGTATATGCACAGAGTGTGTGTATGTATGTATGTATGTATGTATGTAATAAGGGTGTACACTCAAGTCTCCATATGCTCCCATCACAGCTTTAAAATGGTTGCCCCCAAGCCAAATACTGCTACTCCTGCTGCCTATTCATCAGCTGTAGGACTAAAATTACAAATAAACTCCTTCACTGGCTAACTACTGTGGTACATTTGTTTGAGATGTGGATGATCCAGCTTCAAGTCTCTGACTGGACACATATGAAGAGGGGCTTTGAAAGTATATTCAAATAACCAAGCTAAAGATCTTAACCAAGACTACCAGTCCCATTGAGATTGAAGACTTAAACTTCAAATTTCTAAAGTTCTAGTGAAGGCTTGACCTTTCTTCTTGAAACTTCATCATTATTTACTACACTAGCATGGGGTGACCACTCTAACCACTCTAAGAGATAGCTTTGCCAATTATAAATCTTTCTGGTTTCAAGTCCTAAAAAAAAAAAAAATTGAAAGAGATCACACACAAATCTATGGGACATCCAAGTGAAAAAAGTAAAGAAAAAAAAAAAAAAAAAAATTAACCAGAACAGCCAAACTGATTTAAAAATCTCTGTAATGAAACTGTGTAAGTCCTCCCTTCCCTCCTTTCCTATTCATCTCATGCCTGCTGTTTCCAGTTTATGAGTTCTCTTCCACATGGAAGACATACTGCCATAGGCAAAAGATGTGATACTTCACATGGAAAACATCACCAAATATTAAAATATCTCATCACATCATTTTTGGGGTGTTTTTTTCTAATACTATGTGTAGAAGGAGGTTGCCAAGAGGGAACTGTGATCTGTATTAGGAGAATTATTTTCCTGATGTAAAACTAGAAGTAAGAGACAACAGGAAATTTGATGCCTATCACATTTCATTAGCCCCATGTGCAGTCATTATTCTTTGACTCAATCTAAGATACTGAACACCATGATAACAGTATACTCAGTATATTATGGCTAACATGCATAACACATGTTCATGCTTATGACCTTACTGACATCATGGAAACATACTGGGATTACTCCTGTAGGAACCCAGAGTGCAGAGAATATTTCTCTGCCTGTTTTGAAGGGTTTCTATCCCCCTGAACAACACTGTTTTGACCTTCATCCATGGAAAAAATTGCCAACTATCAGACAAGAACTAGAAAATACAATGTTGTGAATTAGGTGATAGACTACTATGTAAGATTGTCACAGGGTGAAAAATTTAGAGGTTTTGGGCTTCTCTTTGTAGTAAATAGATAAGAGCAAAAAACATCAAAATGGAGGATTGTTGTTGTTCTCCAAACCTTCTTTTTCTTCTACTACTCCATATTCTGCAGTAAAAGTAATTTGGGATAATTGGACAAAAAATTCCTCAGTTCCTGGCTGTGTTACTGAATAACACAGTAATAACTGTGTTATATAGTTCAGTAATAACTGAATAATTGGTAGGAAAGTGAAAATAATATACGTTTTTAGTAACCATTGGTTAAATTATCTTTAAAAGGCTGTGTAAATCTTGATAATTAGGCTTTCTCCTGCATTCTCTGCTCTGTGCTGTGTCTGGGTCATGCTAGTGACTCTGTTTCTCCGATAAGACTTAATAAACAACTATCTAGCAGCAGTGAAGGCTGAAAGCCTCCATTTGTCTCTCGAACTAACTCCTGGCAAGGACTTTAAAAACTCTCTCCCATCAGGAGAGATTTGATTTACGCCACGGGCTGTGGCAACTCCTATGACTGGAGTTTTGGAATGGAAGGGTACAGGCTCTTTAGGAAGGACAGGCAGGGACGATGAGGAGATGTAGTGGTTTGGTCCAAAATACTCATTACTGTTTATCTGCTGTGAGATAAGAATTAGGAGAAATGCAAAGCAGGCACCAAACTTGAAAGACTATAAAGAAGTTTATTAACAGACCTAAAACAAGAA
>NW_008240029.1:409125-426979 GCF_000691975.1 Corvus brachyrhynchos | reverse complement strand
GCCCCGCCGGCTGCCCACGACAAGGCAGTGGGGGGAGTTCCACGGCTGGAACAGGTCCATCGACTCCAGGATGGCCGTGGCCCGGCCCCCACTCGGGGCCTGCAGCCACCTGTCCCAGCACCGGAAACGAGAGAGAGCTTGGAGGGGGAGTTTGCCTATTCTTAAATGTGGATCACAGAGGTGGTCACAACTTTAAGTGGCTTAGAGAACTGTCCATATTCAAACTGGCCAGCTGATAGGTTCTATCAGTTCCCAGAGGAAACTGTAAGCACCCCTTAGCAAGGACATCCCTTCCGGGACTATGCTTGCTAACCTATGACATTCTCCACCCCTCGCCTCTGTGAAGACACATTTAAGAATTATTATCAAAATTACATTCAACTTCTACCATATTCCACCCCTAGATAGTTCAATACAATTACAATATAAGTTTCTCGCTATCATGCTACTTAACTTATGACTTAATACTTGCTTTGCCCAGTACTCCTCTTAATTAATCATTATCTCACAGTTCTCATCAATTGCCCGCATTCTTCACCATTTTGTCGCAGGTTCGGTTTGTAACCGGGCAGAACATTGTTGCCCTCTTTGAATGGCCAGCTGGAGTGCATAGAGCTTTACCTCGTGATGGATGAGGAGCTGATTGAAAGTTTACAGGTCAGGATGAAAGGGTGGGAGGGCAGGAACAGATGACATTATAGTGCAGGCCTACTACAGGCCACTTGACAAGGAAGGCTGAGCTGATGCCTTCTGCAGTAAAACAGAATGGCCTCAAGGGTCACAAGCCCTGGCCCTCATGAGGGACTTCATACAACGCAGTATCTGTTGGAATGATGACACAGCAGGACACAGGCAATCCAGCAGGCTCCTGGAAGGCGTTGATCACGTCCTTCTCCAAGTGACAGATGAGCCATAATTAACTAGAAGATGGTTTAGTTACGTTGAAATTAGAGTATATATATATAAAAATACGAGATAGATAGATACATCTCATAATACACCCATGTAAGCACCTTACAGGATCTTATTTCACAAGGATCACCCCATGGAAATCAGACTGACACAAACACTCCTACCTCACTACACACTTTGCCATTTAGAGCCAACTGTAATGCCACTAGCCCAAGCAGGATACATATTCTGCCTTCCTAGTTTGTCTGCCAGGACTTGTAGCAAGAGACATGCTTTGCACATTATTAAAATGCTCAAAAGTTATTACTGGTCTTAGCACTTACTGAAAAACAGAGTATATAAAACCACCTGCAATATAATCATATAAAATTAAATATCCATATATTTACACACATAGTATGCCCAAACAATTTGTCATCTCCATATGAGTCTTAATATAAAAATGTATTTTGACTTGTTGTAAGCAATGAATTTGATTAAATACAGAGGACTTTTTCAATTGAGTAACGCCAACTAACCCGAAAGTGAGATATTAAGTGGAGCACTCGCCAACCACAAGCACAGTCACAAACAAGCAAGTGAATTTCAAAGGAAAATATCTTAAAGAAAAATAGCTCAAATTGTCTTCAAATCTTTATCTATGGTCTGTAAGCATGTGAAAGCACTTGAATTAACACAGATACTGCAATTTGATGAGAACATAGTTTCTATCATTAACCTGCTCAATGAAACAGTCCAGGACTTATTTACTGTACAGTTGAATGAAACATATGTTAACACAATTTACAAGATGAAAGTTATTAATAACTTACAAATAAGTCAAGAAGATTAATTGTACTCTTTATTACACTTAGCTTGCACATAACACCATGATAAGAATTTCTCTGCTCACAATACAGTTAACAGCACATGCCAATATAATTTGGCACCTCTGGCTAACATTTATACATGATTTAAAGTAAAGTTTCAAAGGAAGAAAGCAAAACTCAAACATAGTCAAAGCATCAAGGAAAAAGATTTTCAGAAAAAAAAAAAGCCAGGAACTAAAATTCTACAAGAACTCCTGTTTGGATCGCTCCAACATATATTTCCAAAACCAACACATTCATAGCTACATTAGATTAACAAAAAGACACTCAGTTCATTCAAAGAACCATTAATTGCTTTACACTCAAAAATTAGTTTATGGAATGCTTGTAGTGGATGTAAAGCCTCACTAGCAGCTAAACCTAAACTAGGTAACTAAACTGTCAACTGAAGATGAGGGGAGTTTCATCAAAAGACGTCTGTAAAGTGTTTCAACTTTTCACACATATTTCACCCATGTACCGGTTTGGACAAATTTGGAGGAAAATGTCCTCTGATAGAAGGCAGGTTACAACCACCCCTCCCCCACCAGGTTCAGGGGAAAAAAATTTTTCCTCGGAGGAAAGTGAAAGAGATAAACTATTTATTTAACAAACACACAGGAAAATAACATAATGCTGAATAATAAAACTTCTCGCTGTGGAGAGAAACCTGGGAAGATTTCAGAGTCCTTCTGTAGGTGTGGTCCCTCTCCTCCTCCTTGGAGCTGGGTCAGTGTGGGCCCACCTCCGAGGCCTTGGTCGAAAATTCTCCTGGTGTGTTCTGATGTTGAAACAGTCCAGAAGAGAAGAAGGGAAAAACTGAAGTCCCAGGAAAACAAAGTTCAACTCTCCATCTCCCTCCGGAGAAAAGGAGCCAAAAGCTGGCTGAAAAGCAAGCCGGGTGCTTCCTCTGCTCTTCTCACCGCAGCAGGAGAACGCAGAGGAGTGTGTATCTGTGTCCTTGAACAACTGTTTTGAAAAGTTTGCTCAGTTTTTTTCTCTCCCCCCTCTCAGGCTCAGTTTAAAGGCACAGAAGGCACAGGATTGATTTCTGGGCATAGAGCAGCGATAGGGGATACACATCATAAACTCACCCCAAGACAACCCATCACATCAATGTTCTAAGAGCTACAGAATAATACTTTATTATTTAAAATTACTCAAATCTCCCAAATCTGGTCTCCAGTTTTTTAAATTGCCAGAAAGTCTAGAGATTCAGAGCTCTCTGTTCTACACTAAAAATTATTTGATCAAAACACAACAAAGATAAATAATAACTTTTAAAAGCAAAGGAAAATAAAGTAAAAGAAATTTTTAACATCCGTTTTATATATATAAAATATAAAATAAAAATAATAAAATAGAAATTCATGTGTAAAGACAGAAATTACATCCTTATGACAGCTTGTTTACAAGTAGGGTAAAATACTGGATATTCAACATTTAGGTAGCTTAAAAAAATAAAATCAAAAGGCTTCTGTAACCCTAGTGGCCTTTAGCTAACCATGTAAATGCACAAGATTATTATGTATTATTTGTTTAGCCATGAATTAAATTATACTGTACTTCAGGGAAAATCAACCAGAGCATTCAAGTTTGAGGTAGTACTGAAGAGACATGGGGAGTCATGCGGTCCTCAGCTTACTGCAAGATATGCAGGTAGTGTAGAAATCAATCAAAAGCTGTTTGTCCTTACCTCATAATGAGAATCTGTATCAAAGACAAACATGCTTACCACGCAGAAAAAGAGCCAGGAGCTTCCCTTTCTTCAACTCTCTCTTTCCTTTTTGCCACTGTTTTTGTAGAAAAATTGTAACTGAGTATACTTTACTGGGATGGACTGAAGTATGAAAGGATAAAGGGACATCATTCAACGGTACCTTTCATTAAATTGTTCATTGGTCACAGTAAGCTTTTACGCACCGCATTTGCAAGACAGGGCTGATACCCACAAACACACCCCCAAAATTACTACCACATACTACAAAAAGCCTACACAACACCCAGTTACAGCTTTTTTTCTTTTTTCTTACAACAAGTAGATGATTCATTGCTAGAAAACAGCGAATACTACATACTGACCAATCTGGAGCTTTCCCCTTACCTCATTTCGCTTACATGTAACTTTCCCTTAACTGGTAAGATCCAGTCTGAAAGGAACCTATAGTCTGGACAAAGAGCTGTCAATTTGTGAGAAGAAACTGTTAAAAGGGAAGATTTTCTTATTAACAAAGAAACTATTTCTTAACTATAAGCTTTTCTTCTTCCTCCCCTCCCTTGCAATGCCAACTTGCAACACCAAGGGAGAATTTATCAGAAGCAGCAGAGCAGCACCAGGATTTGGCTCTGAAACAGCTAGCTTATTTTTCTTCATATTAATAAGAGTTTCAGAGTACTAGGGATACATTTCAAGTACCTGAAGTGCTGGCAAGGAAAGAGACTACTTTTAGTTCTTGCTTTTCCAAAACTATGCTTTATGAAGTCCATGCTGTAAGTTAAAATACAAATGAGTTCTTATTAAATTGAAATTACTTGGAATCATCTCTTCACTGTGTAACTTCTGTTTGCTCCCATCCCACAGGTAAGTATCAAACAACAATCAGTCAAAATGCAACAGTAGCAAAGACGACTGGTGGGTCTGCCAGATGCTCACATCAACACAAGAGGCTAGGTAATAAAGTCGAGGGGCTCCTTCTGAAAATTGCACCCAGAAACCTAGAGAAGATTATCCCAGACTGACTTAGAAATAGACACAGATGTATCATAGACATTAATGTATTTGAATGGGGAGTGTGTTGGAGGAAAGTGGCATTTAAAAGATGCATAGATGTGGCCCTTTAGGACATGGTTTAGTGGTATACTTGAAAGTGACAGGTTAGCACTTGGACTCAATGATCTCAGAAGTCTTTACCAGCCTAAATGATTCTATGAATCAAAGTTCTGGTTCTCTCCCTGTACAGTACTGTTTACACTGAACCTGATCAAGAGGGTCTTTAGGCAGTTTCTTCACTAAGCAGTCTTCCTTCCAAAAATACTATTCCTGCTAAATGGAAAACAACTAACTCCTAAGAACTTTGGAACCAACCTCCAGAAGGACAGCGAGAAGAAATATTTTAAAGAAATGCATACATAATTACCACTCCTACGATGATAGCTATAATGCTGAATATATAGCTGTTCATCTGCAGTCTGCACCATAGCTCAGGAAATGGCCACATTCCTTCCATATCCTCTCACACCTCCCTTTCAAACTCTCAGAGGGATCCTAAGTTGTCTGAAGAACATGAAAGGGGGGAGATGGGAGAAGGAGATCCAACTAGAACCTGAAGTTGGTGCAAACACCTCTAAGTGAAAACAGCAACTACTTTTTAGATAAACAGACAATAGCATTCTCATTCTCGGAAGTAAAGGAACGGTTTGATTAACATGGAACAACAGGAGTCAAACACTAACCAGGCAGAACCAGGGGATCAAAAGCCCTATCCCTGGGAAACTTGCAGAAAGGACCTCTATTGAGCTTTCCCAATATTTAATTTTTCACAGGTATCCCATGGAGAAGAGGGAAGGATGTGCAATTCTACACAGCAAGGGAGAAGAGTGAGGGAAAACAGCATTAAGGTGCAGGCAGGAATACCACAGGCAGAAAGTGTCTAGTCTGTGTTATCCAGGACATCTTTATTCTTTCTGTGAGTGATTAGACTGAAGGACTAATGATTAGACAGAGCATAATGCAAATGGAAAAATTAAAGTAAATAAATAGACAACTGCTCTTGTGATTCTTTTGGAAATTAACATAGATAAATCATTCATGCCTCAGGGAGCAAGGGTCACACACTTCCTCATTTGTAGACTGAATTCCAGAAGCATATGTCATCCACTGTGTACACATCACGCATATGCTCCTTACAGATCCTCTGCAGGCACTGCCTTACTCTGTCTAAATAGCACAGTAGTATAAGTACATTATTATACAAGTCCAATTACCTACTACAGCACCCTATTCCCTGACAGTAGCAGGGAACATTATTGTACAAAGGAAGGAAATAAACTGAAGGTAACTTAGTCCAGGAGGAATACCAGAAACGTGGATTTCTAGAAATTTAAACATTAATATAAAACTAATTTTCTTAACGAAGCAAGAAAGTAAACACCACATCATGTATTACTCACCTCTGTAGGATATCCCTTGGCTATCATTTACTTGTTTGCAGATTCCACAGATACTGGATTTCTTAAAAGACTTATTTTTGAAGGTGTGAGACCTTGAAGCTGTTGCTTGAGGCTGGAAGCAAGGAGAATAACATCAGACCTTCACTCAGCTTTTGAGTCATAATTATAAGGGAAATATAAATAATTTTAAAATAACAATAACAGTAGTTATTTTTAGTAGTTACATACAGTAGTGTATATATAACAAAATTTAACAGTATACTTTTATATATAGTACCATTTAACAGTCATGTTATATTTAGCAGTATAATAGTAGCAACATGAAAGTGCTCTTGCTCGCTCTCTCATCCTCACTCTTGTTCTAGAACATAAGATTTCCACTCTCAAGTGTGGGAGACATCAAAATGTGAACAACCTCTTGCACATCAGGACATGGCCACTGCAATTCATTTTTTATCATAATTTCACAATTCACTCTGTAACTTATCTTTTAAGAGATAATACAGAATAATGTCTATGATATGACCCAACAGTCTTCTGACCTAAGTTTTATCTACATAAAAACTAGCATTGGTTCAGTTTCAACTGGTTAAAAATACCGTAAGAACTGCTCTATCACAGTAGCCAATTTAACTAAAGCTAACTTAAAATTCCCTTTGTTTCTTTCCTGTATAAGAAACATACACTAAAGTAGCATTATTTCCACATTAGCTGAAATATCATATTAAAATATAACACAATTATGAAATTTCTAACTGGGGACAGAATTCAAAAAGTCAATACCATATTTGCAATAGATATTTTATGGCTTTTATAACTTAGGAAACATTTAGGTAGAAAAACAGAGGAGGCTACCAAAAGCCTTTGACAGCCATTATCTTTTCTAGGTGTGTAACAACATTCATGTTCATTAGCAGACTTTCTGGAAATATCAGTTACCTATTCAAAAACAAAAATACATTTCACCAGACCATGAAAACCCCCAAATGCTCTTCACGTTTCTTCATTTTCATTTCACATTTGCACCATACTGTCCTTAAAAGTACTGCAAACAAGCCTGCATTCAACACTAACACCTGTGCTGAGCTTTAGCAGCAGTTTAGAAGCAGAAAGCTGTCCCACAGCTGGACCATTTCAGCACCAGACTTCCACCCATACGTCAGTAGAGAAAGTTTCCCAGCATGGTGCAATGCACAAGGTAACACGGTAAAGAGGAATCCCAAGAATTCTTTGTGGCTTTAAGCAACTCAATATGGCTCTAAGCAAAAGGTTTACTCATTCCAAAAATAACTACAACACAGCTACATAACAGGCACAAGAACAGTCATAAAAACAATGACACTTTTCAAGTACAGCCTCCACATGGGCCTATCCGAAACTCCACAGAAGCCCTGAGGAACACAAATGGCAACAATTGACCACACTGAGCAGTCTGCGGGCTCAGATGCCCCATCCCCAGTGGGGATTCACAGTCAGCTTGATCTTAAGAATAGCTTCAGGAAATATTGCTGGTCTTACCCACAGTGTAAAGCCAAGATAACTCACTTACTTCCATAAACAATAAATTACAGAGACTGCAGGAATAAACCTTTGTCTGGACTTTCAGGAAAATCTTTCCAATGGTAAGGTATATTAATCAGCAGAAATTAGTAAATTAGTGAGAGAAATAATCTACTGGTCCGCATCCTTAAAAGTCTGAAAAAGCGGATGAAACGGTTGAGAAATAAAACTGAATTGTATACACTGCTTCATCATGTATTGGGTTTGCATGGCCAGGTTTTGGTGGGCAGGGTGGCTACAGCAGTGGCTTCTGTGAGAAGCTGCTAAAAGTTTCCTCCATGTCCAGCACAACCGATACCAGCCAGCTCCAAGACAGCCACTGCTGGCCAAGGCTGGGCCAATCAGAAGCGGAAGTAACGCCTCTGTGATAACATTTTTAAGAAGAAAAAAAGTTATTGTGCAGATATCATTGGAGCCAGAGAAGAGTGGGGTGAGAATATGTGAGAGGAAGAACTCTGCAGACACCAAGGTCAGTGGAGAAGGAGGAGGCAGAGGTGCTCCAAGCACAGGAGCTGAGATTCCTCTGCAGTCCATGGTGAAGACCATTGAGAAGCAGCTGTGCCCCTGCAGCCCATGGAGGAGACCCATGCTGGAGCAGGTGGATGCCTGACAGGAGGCTGTGAACCTGTGGGAAGCGCATGCTGGAAGAGGCTCCTGGCAGGGACCTGCAGACTCATGGAGCCCACACTGGAGCAGGTTTCCTAGCAGGACTTGTGACCCCATGGAGGACGCACACTGGAGGAGGCTGTTCTCAAAGGACCCACGGAACAGTGACTCACACTGCAACAGTTTATGGAGAACTGTAGCCTATAGGATGGATTCACATCAGAGGAGTTTGTGGAACACTGTCTTCCATGGGAGAGGCCTCATGCTGGAGGCAGGGGAAGGACTCCTCTCCCTGAGCACCAGCAGAAACAACTTGTCATCAATTAATGGTAATCTCCATTCTCCATCTCCCTGCACCACTTGAGCTGAGAAGAAGGTAGGGGTGGGGAAGGGTATTTTTAAGGTCTAACTTTATTTTTCATTAGCCTGCTCTCAATTTGTTAGTAATAAATGGGTATTTTTAAAGTCTAACTTTATTTTTCATTAGCCTGCTTTCAATTTGTTAGTAATAAATTCAGTTAATATCTCTAATTCGAGTCTGGTTTGTTCACAATGCTATTTGGTGAGTGGTCTTGCTCTGTCCTTATCTCATGAGCCCTTCCCTGTCCAGTTGCAGAGAAAAGTGATAGAGAAGCTTTGGTGGGTGCCTGCAATCCTGTCAGAGTCAACCCACTACTGTCTTTTTGGTGCTGAAACCCAGGAAGGGGTAGTTTAAGCCCAGATGGAAATTAAGTACCACACAGCCACTCGGTCAGCTCTCCTCTTTCTTGCCCCCCTCCTCCCCGAACGGAATGGGGAGAAGAATTGAAGTGAAAGTTGTATGTTGATATAAGAACAATTTTATTATTATTATTATTATTATTGTATTTTATTTTCAGTGGAAAATAATAATGATAATAAAAAGGAAACAGTAAGTGATGCACAATGCAATTGCTCAGTTAGCTACCTCCTAACTGATGCCAGACCGACCTTCCTGAACGCAGATCAGCCACCCTTTCAGTAATTCATCCCAGTTTATATATACAGGGCATGATGTTTTATGGTGTGGAATATCCCTTTGTTCAGTTCAGGTCACCTGTCCCAGCTATGCTCCCTCCCAGTTTGTTTTGCTTACCTCCTCGCTGGCAGAGCATGAGAAAAAGGGGGGAAAAAAACTCCTTGACTTAGTATCAGCACAACTTGGCAAAACACAAAACATCAGTGTGTTATCAACACTATTTCATACCAAATCCAAAACACAGCACTGTAACGGCTACTGAGAAGAAATTACTCTAGCTGAAACCAGGGTAATTACAAACTTTGATCATTCCTTGTAGAAACCAAAGGCACAAATTCCCCTGTATGACATTTGCATCATGCTACTTCAGGTTAAATTGGAAGATATTGTCAGAAGTATGATTCGTATCAAAAATAAACAATAAAGAAAAAGAACAGCTGAACTCCAGAATTATATAGGAACATAGTTGATGGCAAACAGATCAAAGTTATTCGTTTTGAAAAATCTCCGTCATGATTGGGTTTTTTGGCTTTGAAACTACAGGAGATGCTTTTAAAGGTCTAGGAGGAAGGAAATATGTCATTACATCCAGGTAACTTCTCTAATTCAACACAGGGAGGTTCTGTGCCATACTGGGTTTGGGCATTGTTCCCAAAGAGCTGGGAATCCCTCATTTCCACAGCCTCTTCCTTAAAAAAAAAAAAGTCAGCAATCCCCACTGGTTGCTGCAGTTTCTCTCCGTAAACTTATGAACAAAAACCACAATTCTCATTTTAGATTTATCCTCCCTTCTTCCCTGCAGAGTTCTACTTTTGGGACATGTTTGTGATTCTCTCTGAAAATTAGTTTAGCAGAGCTTGCACTATTGAAGAAATTAATGGATAAACTTCACTGTAAGTATATTCTGTAGCTAGGCCTGCTTCTCCTTATTTTCTACCTAACAAACACGTCGCAAACCTTGGTGTTTGCACTATTCCAAAGAAAAACAATTGTCATAAGAACTCACAGTTTAGATACTGGAGTTTAGTGTAAGTAGGTCTTGACATTAGTTGATCAACTAGTCAATCTGTCCATTTAATTTACAACATAAACATCAAATGCATTTTTTCTGTGGCATTTAGGAAATATTTTGCAATGCAGCCTTGGCATCTACATTAAAAAAAATGTGCATTTTTTGTTCCCTGTTGTTCATTTTAGGTACATTCCACTATGGGCTCTCCAAGCAATTCAGTTAAACAGCTCATTTAAGGAACTTCAGTTCCCACAACTTATCTTATACAAGAACTCAGCATAACCTACTGTGAAATCTACAGAAGGCTAGACAAAGGTTTCTTTGTTGTCACTGGGTACAGCTTTAGTGGAGAAGCACAAAGAAAGACACCAAGGAAAAAGAAAGAAAAACATATAAAAAGAAAAAGGCGGGGGCGGGGGGTGGGGGGGGGGAAGGCAAAGCAAACACAGCAAGCAATGCTACTTTCATGAGGCTCAATACTGGAATCTAAAGTGCATATGATTGTTAGGAACAAAAACTGGAAGAAATCAGTTCAAAACCACAGACTACAGACTCAGGTTTTGTCCGAAGAAAAGTCTGTAATTATATGTGGTCTCAATTTCTAGCATTATGAAAATTACTCTGGAAATATTTTGCCATGCTGTGCTCTCTGTGGCATGCAGAAATCTAATGAAGTGGAACTCTATCCCAGACTTGCATCAATGTAACTCTGCAGACTGTGTAAAGACTTACAGATGCATCCTCAGCTATGATAAATTTCAAATACTACTCATCACTGAGCATTTTCATTAGGTAGCAACAGGCTGAACATCACCAGATGCAAAATTCACAGCACCTCTGTCAAAGGCAGTTTACTACAAAAAACTCTCCAGACTGAAATTAAGCCAATACAGGTTAAAACAGTCAAGATCCACAACTTCGTTTTTGGCAATACCAATACAGCAATTCCTTCTTGACAGAGACTTAGCACTGGTTCATTACACCTGTGGAATAGGTATTCCCAATATTATTCCCAAATACCATATCACATCATAACAGTTAATGATTCAATGAATAACAGACCTAAGCAACATTAGCTTATTTCAACCTCATGTTTCCAACATGTAAACTGCAATTGTGATAACAGTTCATTCTTTAAAGAGGCAGTCAGAGGGTTTAGATCTCTTATTAAATAATCAAGGAAATATTTTTAAATTAAACCTTTTCAAATAATCCTCAAGAAAATTATATTCACACATATACATGCTCCATTAAAAACAATACAAAACAAAAAAAAGGCACTTAGCTGAACAGAATTGGTTCCCTACAGAGTCATCCAGGCAGTGACTAAATAATATCTATGAGAAAATACAAATCTCAACAAAAATGGTTAGACTTTTGAAATTAAATCATTTACTTCTGGTGTTACTCTGTGTTGCTGGGGAAGCCAAAACCTGTTTGTACATTATTTCTCCATCTCCAAAATTTGTAAAAATCCATGTCACATTCCAGCTAAAAGAAAACCATAAACATACATACGAAGCCCTATTAACTTGCCCTACATCAGACTCTACTCCTACTGTATTTTACATAGCCTCTTAGCATAACAGCATGTAGATACAAAAATGCTGCTAGCAAGGATTTTCTTGCTATTTTCTAAGTCCGTGAGAGACTTTTCTCTCTCACAGAAGAGGTAGCAGAGTATGTAAACAACCAAGCCACCTGCAACCTTGAAAAGTCTTGTTTATGGTACAGCAGAAAAATATTTTGACAATGGATGTTTTAGGATTTTAGCCAATCACCCCAAGGGGTGGCTGATCCTTTGTCCAATTAGACTATGAAGAAAAAAGTCTATAAAAGAGTTTGTAAAATAATTAAATAAATCAATCTTGCTGCACAATTCCTGCCTGCTGGATCTTCTCCTCCTCCTCCTCCCTATGGCTGCGGGACACGGTGATATACCCTAGAGCCTAGGCCTGTGGTAATAACAGCAGAATCACATAAAGCAAAAATATGTTTTCTTCACTTCCCACCTGTGGTCATACAAAAATGATTCCTTTTCCTTATCCGCTAACTTACCAACTTATACTGCAATTTCCTAGGACTCTCTTTGTGCATTCTTTTACTCTCCAAGGTAGATTTAAATCCACTGGATGATAATGCTTACAACTCTTATTTTAAATACATGGAGGAAGGGGCCAGCAGTGTATTAGCAGAATAGGTACTTCACCACCTTTTATAGGCCAGAGAAATGCCCATAGGTGATATCCAGAAGAAAGGCTCAAATAAGACATGACTGAAAGAAGTCTTCATGAAAAGGCTCAGCTCCAGTTAAAAAAAGGAAACCTTTGGAAAACTAAGCCATGTCAATAAATCACGTGACTAATGAAAAAAACAGCACACCAAACAGAAGAATGCCACCTCTCAGACCTTTCTGTTAAGTTTGCTCATTGTTATTTCTGTTACTTCTCTACTTCCTCTCCTCCCTCTCACTTGAAGTGCACAGCAGAAGTCCCATGATTTCTGCACAGTTACTTTAAGATCCCTGGGAAAAACCAAAGAATAAAATCCCATATCAGGTTACCCACACTTTCCCATAACTAGCATTCCTCCAGCAAATACTGATGAGATAGAGCTGCCCAGAATACAACAGTTGGTATTATACTGATGAAACAAAACAGTTTCAAGTTTCTCTCCTCTCCATGCAGTAAAACAGCATTTTTTAACTTCCTGAAATGTGGAGTACCAGTACTCCACATTTGCTGTAGGTTTCATTTCCAGAAAAGTATTTAAGAATGCCTACTGTGCATACAGACCAAATAATATATTATCCATCTCCCCTGTAAACCTGGCTTTTAGAACAGGGCTGACCACAACTTCTTGGTGACTATAAAAAGTGATTATGTCAAAAGTCTCACACAAGGATAAAATGAATATACAATGAAGAACTTCCCAGAAATAGCAAAGAGCATAGCATATGAGATTCTCTGCAGCTCTCATACATGAGAATCTCTTGGAAAATATATTGCTTCAAAAGTAGCACTGTATTTTAGCCAGTTTGCATTAACTATACCTATCATACACATTTAAGTACATCCACAAGTACCACCAAGTGAATATACAAATACTGCAGAACTTATGCTACATGACAAGAATATGAGATGGTGACAAAAGAATTGGAACACCAAAGTAATTTTACAATGGCTGAAATAAGGCATTTCTGGCTGTTTCACTCACAAAGATTATTTCTACAGTGACAGACATAGCATAGATAGATAAATATATAGATATATTTACACACACATCCTAAAATGTACACAAATAGCTAGTTATACTACTAACACTAACACTTACTATTACCAAATAACCTCAGAGGAATTGCAAAGACAATGGAGTATTTGTTATAAATACCCCATTTGCTCCTCATTCATTCAAGGCATTTCACAGAAACACAAACAAGTAGATCAAGCTAGAGAAGAGAGATATTACTTAGGATCATGCAGCCTGAACTGGCAATATGTCTCCAAGTGGAGTCTGCTCCTGACTCATGATTCAAGTGAGAGCACATGGAGAAGTTAGTGAGGAAAAAAATGTCTCACCGAACCAGCTGAGTAAAGTTCATGTCAAAAAGGAAAAAAATCATGTACTTTGGTAGTACAAAACTGCTTTACTGTACAAGCATAAGGGCCCAAAAAAGTAACATAAAATGACAAAGTACTTTTTTGCCACCTTGTTGAAAATATTTGGTACTACAATTTTAAGCAGAAGAAGCCTTTGTAGTTTCTCAGACTAAAGAAATCCAGGTCTTCATTATTTTAATAAGAAATTCTGCCCAGGTACCAGGGTTTCAAACGTATACATTTTTCAAAAAACAAACAAACAAACAAAAGCCCCTAAAAAGTTTCTGTCCAAATGACCTTACAAGTCATGCAGACTTAAAGAAAAAGGTTGGATGTGAAAAGCACGAATATTCAATGTTTATTCAGTGTATCAACAGCCAATTGTTAAAAAAAAGGCTCAAAACATAAGCTGTGCCTTACTGGGTTAACACAACATCCATCTCCTTCACCCAAGTACTTAATTGTTGTTTCAAACAGAGACACTATTCAAGCAGAGCAAGCCAGCCCCACCCCTTCTGCGTCCCACTCGCTTCATGCTCCTGGAATGTACATGCATGCTAGAAGGTGCATCACAGACCCATCCTCCCAGTTTGTACTAATGGACCCATTTCCCACTAGTTCTGTCAAACTCTTGCTTTGAACATGCTGGTACCGTCTGCCCCACAATATTCTGCAGCAGCATGTACCAAAAACTCATGCTCTCCTTTGTTTAAAGTATCTTTATTTGTTCATTTTAATGCAAACTCCCACCATGTCTGACACTTACTAGTTTCTGTACTGTGGGACTGCATAACTAGCTCTGTATGTTAACCTACCCAACAACTTTCTGTTTTTGGAAAACCGAAATGAGGAGTCCCCATCTTTTCAGTCCCTTCCCAAAAAGCAATTGTTCTATCCCCTTGACCACACTGTCACCCTACCACATGCTTTTATACAGGCTGGGACCTGATACGTAATTCAAAGTTTCAAGTTAACAGTCCAAAGGGATAGATTTGCTCCACAGCCTATTCATACAACCTAGTACTCTAGATCTATTTCCAGACATGGCTTCTTCTAATGCCAGCTGCCATAATAAAAAAACACCTTGGTAGCTGAAAGGAAAATTGTATTGGCCCTCACATACAAAGCTTTTCACCTTATCTCTCTCACTTACAGCTCCAAACTAACAAGTTAAAAGCCAGACAGACACAAGGCCATGCAAGACCCAATAGAGAAGCAGCGACACAAACCTAGTCTTGCACTGGGTTCTTGAATGGGGGTCTGGAGCCTTAGCCACACTACCAAGTGACCTGTCCAGAGACAGCCATGACTGAATGTAACAGCAACTTCACTGCTCCCTAACAAGAGAGAGGACCTACATCTTATGTACTATTCATTCATGCCACACACATTTGTCCTTTGTAGACAATTATTGTCTGTAAACAATTCACCTCAGAGGATGTCCTTCATCTAGACCATCTAGGTCCTTCATCAATTGCATGTGGCCTTCTCAAAGTTTTTAATTCTTTAGACAAAGCATTATCACCTTTCTTTGAAAAATGATTTCTACAAGATGCAAAGGTAATATAAGAGAATAAAGTGCTTGAAAAAGACTGATAATTAGATAAATTTCTTTTTCCTTTTTAAACTTTGAAGTTGGCCACCTCAAACTTTAAACAACAAAAAGAAACTTAATCATGTTTGCAGTTTTCCAAAAGGTTCTTCCCCTTATGATCTGGCTGAGATTACAGTCCAGAAGATAATAGATCCAGATCTGCATAGAGGTGGATGACACCTGCTGAAGAAAAACAGTACCCAGGGTTGTCTGAATGCATGCCCATTAGTAGCCCAGCATCCCTTCCAGCAGAATGCAGGCAGAGCAACACGCCTGTCGGAGAGAGGAAACAACTTTCCTTTCTCCAGCCAAATCCTCACCGCTCTCCTTTATCCTAATATCCCTAGGAATCAGTCACTTGTACAGAGCAGTGATTCACTCCCTCTCCTCCCAACAGGAACAAACAGGGGTGCCTGAGGTCACCCCTCTCGCATAAAACAGCAGCAGATCTCACATCTTTTCATTCCGTCACTTCTTTGCATTTTTGTTTCAACACCTTCTTTTCTCCACTACACATGCATCTATATAACTGGAAGAGCAATTAGGAGACAGATGGACAGTCCATTACTCCAGACACTGAAAAACTTGTCTATTTTATCCTCATCTCACTGACAAACCAACTTTGTTCTGTATGGGAAAATACCATAGAAAGGAAATGTTTGAAAGGAGCAAAGGACTGTGCTTTGCTTTTCACTAAAGTTCAGTTTGTCAATAGCTATTTTTCATCCTTGTTAAAGAACTGACCTTGTCTTCTCTGAAACTATAACACTGCTTTTATTGCATACAGACTGGAACTCCCACAGTCAGAGCTAGACAGCTGAAGACTAGAATTCACATATTAAAATAACAGGGGGAAAAAGGCTATTTCTGAACATACATGTTAATTCTGTTCACAGAAAAAAACATGAAGAGCATAAGAAAGGTTAAAATTCAGTTACATTAGGCATCTACCCTCGAAATGCTGCCAGCTAATGTTTGGGTTTTTTTAAATCATCTTCCACACAGACTCTCCAATCAAATCTCTTCCCACTGCAGATGAATTCTTGCAGGTACACAAACACATTGAGCTTACATGCATGGTTCCTCTCTCTGTCTTGATAGTCCCTAATGAACCTGTTTCCAGAAGCAACAAAGGACTGCAGCAATGTGCAACCTAACCCTTTTGTGACATAATGCAGATACAAGGCCAAATACCAAAGAGCTATCAAGAGTTCTCTTGTAGCAATTTCTGATGTGGTAAGAACCAGATACTAAAAACGAACAAAATAATAATTGTTTTAAAAATCACAAAAAAACAATCAGGAAATCTACCAAGGAAACAACTAGGAATAATCTAACAAGGAACAACCAGGAAATTTAACAAATTCTGCAAAGAAAGCAGAGAAAGCAAAAGAAGAGATCAGACCTGGGCTAGAAAAAGGACAGACAGAAGCAGCTGACTGCCAGAACACTGGCTAGGAAAAAATAGCTGAGAGGAATGAAGATATCACTAAATCAGTTACTGTTATAAACATGTATTATAGTATTGGCTTCTCGCAAAGTATTAAAGTAGATATTATATAATGTTAGAAATGCTTTTTGCTGCGTAGATGTAGTTTTCTCTCGTTTTAGCAAGAATGTTAGCAAGTGTGAGCAAGTAAGATAACCTCCAAGGGAGCAGAGGATGAGGCCCAAGGAGCTGCTAATCAACACTTTGTCCAGAGAACAAAAGGGCCCAAAGGCTGCTCCGCCCGGAGAACGGGCGCCCAGGAGGGTCCGAGAGCCGCTATCACCGCTCTGCCCGGGGGGCAAAGAGGCCCAAAGCTGCAATCAGCCCTGACTGTTGGAGAATTAAGAGATCCACCCTACCATCGACTCATACCTAGCAGGTCCAACCCCAAGAATCAAAAGAAATAAAACCACAAGGCCGAAGACTACGCATGCTCTAAAAAGGCGGACCCAAGGAGTGGCCATGCAGAACAGTTCCTGGAAAAGTTTTAATATGAATAAAGAACAGACAGTAAAAATGGTATAAAAAGGACTCACCTCTAGCATCAGGTGTGCTCTTGGCAGAGCGCCAAGGCACCCGGCCGTTATCCCTTTGCTTTATTTTATGTGTCTCTTATTGTCTTTGTATTAAACTCTTTAAATTCTAACAGGAGAGTGAACCTCGTTTTTCACAGTTACTAAGAAATAGAAGAAATATTACTAATACTAATGCAGTGAATATTTTTACCCATTTCATATAGGCTCACAGCTTGAGTTTTCTCTCCTACCGCAACAATCCTGCTTGAGGCAAGTGTGCTACACTAATACATATTCAATTTAGCACTTCAAGTGGGTAATGTGCAGCACAGAAGTGATATCTTTCAGATATATCTTTTCTACCCGTTATCGTCCAGAAAAAAATCATCATCCAGGATAGAAGTACACAGAGGTAAGGAAGCTGACAGTTGCACACTGCATATATGTGTGCATTCAGCAGGTGTTGTACTAAGGAAGTATGAACACTAAAAGCGCATTTATCAGGGAGGTCATCAGTCAGGTTATTACATCTTCAAAAAGCAGAAGATAACA
>NW_008240029.1:407133-409084 GCF_000691975.1 Corvus brachyrhynchos | reverse complement strand
TGGCAGTATCAGTCCAGTTTCCTCCTCTCCCCACACATATTCTTATTTACCTACTTTATTTTAACCCAGGCTATCAGCATGGCTCATAGGACCTACTGACAAAGACAGTATTAATGACTGCATTAAGTCTACCTGGCTGTTGTACTTTGAAAGGCTGGAGTTATACTAAGCAAGGAACAGATTTGAGACCAGCAGCTGTGGCCAAAACATCTTCACTCAACACCTATGTTCTCCACACCAAACCAGGTACTTCAATTTATTCCTCTACGTCAGAAGCAATGGTATTCCAAACACTCCTGTTTCAGTTTGTAAACAGCTCTAGTTAAACAAGCAATCCCATACATCTGCACTAATGATAGTAACTCATATTGAAAACAACACTCTGTGTGTATGCCTGAATTTATGTCCTTATCTATTTCCTCTTTTTATAAATTTATCTTACTTAATGTAGTTAAGACTGTTCCAAACAGTAATCAAAACCAACATATTTTATGTAACAATTTAAAATAGAAACAGTTTTTGCATTTCATATTAAACCTGAGGACTCAAAATTTTTGGCTTACAAAGTTTTGTATTCAGTAATTTAAGAAGCAGTAGACAACCTCATGTGGAAAATTAAAATCTTCATTGTGCACTTTTGGGTAAAGCTTAATTTCTTTCATAACATCTAGTTTCACTTTTTCCTGCTATTTTACTGAAGCTTTGACAATTTTTTTCTATCAAGTTATAATCAACCATTTTCAGGAGACAGAACCTAAGTAGTATTACACAGACTTCTACGAAATGTTTTATAGGATAAGGGCCACTCCAAAAATCAGAAGTATTTACTCAACAATCCTGGTCCAGGATGCAAATTCACTACTTTCATTGGACAGCAGACAACTCGTGGTTAGTCATTTATTTTGTATTTTTCCTGCTGTTCCTGTGTGGTCTTTGAAAACACAAGCTGATGAAAAACACTCTACTTGCAACTGTAGACTTTGCACACCTTCTTTTTTTTTTTTTTTTTTTTTGGTATTATAAGATTGGTGGTACCAACTACTCTGAACACAATTGTTTCATGTTAAAACAGTATATGGGATCAAAGTCTTGATCATATTCCCTTACTGCTACTAACCACAGATAATATACAGAACCCACACTTACCACATAAACAAATCAGAGGAAATTTTGAGATAGTACAGGTACTAGGTAGGTTTGTATTTTTACTGAAGAACATGAATGACACACTGTTGGGGTTCCTCCCCCCTGGCGTGGGGTCTTGGGGGGAAGGGGCCCTGGGGTAGAGGCACGGGGTTTCCCTACTCCCTGGTCAACCTTGCTCCCCATTGGTTGTTTTGTGTTCCCCTGCCTGGGGAGGACCCTGGTGGTCCTGCGATTGTCAGAGTTTTTCAGCAGTCCTCTGGCCATGTGGCTGGAGAATAAACATCTCTGAAACTTCCATGAAGAATCAGTCCCTATTTCTTTCCACGGGCCTCGCTGTCTGATACATGTTGCAGAAATCCCCACTGCAGCTACACACAAAAAAACCCCCAAACAAACAAAAAACCAGCAAGCACTAGTGTCAAAACTTCCTGGTTAAAACTATCATTCATATTACAACGACACTTTCGTGATGCAGAAATATTTTTTAAAATGCTAAGGAGGAATCAGTGTTAGCCTGATGGTAACAGACACACTGTTCACTGCGACAAACAGCAAAATAAGGCTTTTCTTCCAATCCACACACTGCTTCCAGCTCTAACCATCCTTCACACTCTGGTACCTGAATCACTACTATGGAAAGTAGGCTGTTCAGGCTTTGGCAGACATGCTGAGCACAAGATGCACTCACCCTTTGCCATACAGAAAGGGAAAGCACATGCCATGCAAGGTTCAACCTTTACCTCTATTTGAGAGGGCAAATGTAAGAAAAATTTAGCAGCAAAGCAAACCATATTATGGTAAAAGA
>NW_008240029.1:400666-407075 GCF_000691975.1 Corvus brachyrhynchos | reverse complement strand
AAGTGAAAGAGTTTTAATTAACCTTAATTCCACCTTATTAATATAACCATTTTCACTTCAGTCCCAGGCTGGAGATAGGACAACACCCTTCCCTGCCTGTTCAAATGGTCTCCACCTTTTCAGTTAGCTATTCCAAATATTAACCGTTAGCCATTCAAATATTAACCTCTAGCAAGAGTACAAGAAAATAGCCATCTTGACAAATTTTATAAATTTAGGTCACTGACTAGTACAGGCTGCAACCAACTGGGACCACTCTATGTTCTCATCCAGCCAGGAAAAGATTTGTTGCTACTGGCCTGAGGTTGGGAACTTTAATTCCTCTCCTCTGCCATATGAATGAACCAGAATAATGTAAAATGGCATAAGTACAAGGATCATATTCAGCTACAAGACCTAAAGCTCTTATGGAAATGGAAATCAAACACAACAGACATTTATGGAGTCCCTGCTCTGTAGCTGATTAACTTGGTCACTCACCCAAGGACAAATAGTTAAACTATTACATCAAGAAAAACAATTATATAAAATGCAACTGTTGCTTAACTCAACTGACCTGGTCTTTCCTTTTGGCTCAAAAAACCATGCACTTTAAATTTCCAAATAACTATCCTAGTTATTTCTCTGGCACTAAGATCAGGGCCTCTTACCACAGCAAGTGAAGAAAAATTCACCAAGGCCCAAGGAATCCACTTGAAACACTAACTTCTTCCTTCTACCAACCACAAAGCTCCACAAACCCTTACTCTTCTTATCAAATACTCTCCAATCTCATTGGTATCACTTCATCAGGGTTTTTCAGTTTCCATTCACATCTGTAGCACCAAGGCTACTTTCATATTGGCACACTGGAAAAGTACTCTGCTTTTCTACTCTTTTCTCAGAAAACAAGTTTCCTATAAAGCCTTCATAATTTCTACTTTATCATAGGTTAGATTTCTTTTCTTGCCCTTTTAGAGGGTTTCATTCATTCATTCATTCATTCAGAGCAGTTACTACTCCTTCTGCCTCATAGGAAAAAAAAAGGGAAAACACTGCTAGAACAGATTCTTCAAATACAGTAATTTCCTAGATCACAGTAATTTAAAAAAACAATAGTCCCATGACACACTTGCCAAAATCTGAAATTTCATGGAAATTTATAACAAAAAACATGTGAAACTACAGAATGCTTATTTAAAAGGCTTAGTTAGTTTTGACATCCAAATATTCCAGTAATATCTTCATTATTACAGAGTACATCATGTAATGTATCAATATTGCTGTTGAAATCAACTAAAACTTCTGAAGCATCTTCATTGCCTGGACATGTTTGTTTGCAGGTCTGTTGACAAGGCAGGTCTGCATGCTGGTATTTTTATAAATGTTGTGAAGGGAAAGCACAAATATTGTTTTTTCAAAACCTGAGGTGTGCCTGTGATCATCTATTAATGAAGAAGAGGTAATCTTTCAGAAAAAAGCTACCAAGTCTCAGTCTAGCCTAAAGTATTAGCAGGTCTTCATCACTCAACAGATTTCACCCAAAAAGCCAGATGGTCAGAGGTTTTATTCTTTCAAAATTTTTTAATCTGACAAAGACTTCTTAACAAGCAGCAAGCCATTTGACAAAACCAAGCAACTAAGAGCAAGCAGCGAATCTGCAGCATTGGGAAAACACCACCTGCAAGTGTACAGTTAGCTGTATGTTGACTTTTTAGTATTATGTGACTTTCTTTGTATAATGCAGTTTAGGGCAGGAAAATCTGTAAACTTTTTCAGCTGTCACTGTACATCAACATGGCCCCTGTCCTTTCCTTTACAGCAAAAGTACAATTTCCAAACAAGAACTCACTTTTCTACAAACACATACAACCGTATCGACCAAACCACAGTCAGAACACACACTATTCTCCCAAGCAAGAGTGTACATGAGAGAAAGGGGAAAAGAGAGAACTGCCTCTTGATCATGTTCTTTCAGCAAAGATTTATAATCCCTTAATGTTGCCAAACAAACTTGATACTTAGAGCCAAAGAGAGCCTAGTCTATATGCTTGTTTTGTTCGTTAATTTTCAGTACACACAAGATTGTAAGGCAGTAAAATTTTTTAAAAGCTGCAACCTTCAGCATTAGAGAAACCACAAGGAATGTACAGATGTGATTATCTTCTTCCAAGTTAAAAGCATTACTTCAGAAACATCAGCAAATAAAATATGTTGAATCACTGATGAATGAACATACCTCAGTTTGTCTACAAGCCAACTCTCCAGATGAACTGTTGTGAGCCTGTTTTAAACAAAGGGTTGCTTTAATTAGTGAAATATTACTAACTGACAGGGCAAATTCCAAAAATACTTCACTACAATTAGAAACCTTTTTCCCCCCACTAAAACAATTTTTTAATAGCACTTAACCCCTACACAGCCACATAGGTATGCTCTAAGTATATCCATTTCTCCTCCGTACATCAAAAAACCAGTTAAGTGAGAAATAAAAATGTTTACCAAAGCATCTGAAAAAGCTTCCCAATATTACTATCAGAGATCAAGGCAACATTTCATTTCAGACCTGTATCAGATCCCACTAGATCTGAAGGTTTCTACAGGGGGCAGAGGGAAGGGTGGTGGCACAGGGAGAAACGCGTAAAGGAAAGCAAAATGCCAGACAACTGTTCAACCAGTTTTCACTTCAGGTTAAGTTCAATTCACAGCCTGTTATTATACTGACTGCAACTGTCACCTTCCCCTAGCTGCAATTAATTGTCCGCCTTTTTGCTCTCCAGTTATTCTTTCACCACCTTGAGCAACCTAACACACCACAGTTCAACATGTGCACCCGAGACTCCAACCCGTCCCCACAACATCCTCTATACAGTAACAAGCATACTGTGTTTATACATGATAGCAACTTGAACTCTGGAAATCAAAATTTACTGCTGACAGAACAGGTAGTAAGACATCAATACCAGTGCAGATATTTTTAAACAAAGAAACACCATTTTGCAAGCAAATAAAGGATGAAGTATTTTTTTTTAGAATAAGTGATAAAATTCTTTAAAAGTTAAGCCAAACCAAACTCTGCAATTTAGCAACCTGAACTACTATATTCTATTCACTCAACCATGACAAATTAATCTTTTCCATGCAAAACACACACATATACACAAGCTATTAATTGTATAATTCCTGTACCGCAACATATAGATGCCCTTTTTGCTCTTACTGCTTGCAGGTGCTGCGACTACAGACAGACGTCTTCAGACTAAATGACATGTCTTGTCATAGTAACACTTTGCAGAAAATTTATTATCTTTCTATTACTCTGCCTTTTGGAGTATGGCTGTGTTTAACTGTCTTTCTGTGACTGAAATCACTGTGCTTTGTGAAAAGGAGAGCATCTCTTACAGACTTCTTGGTTTATGTGAGGTATCCTCCAAACATCAGGCTGCCTGAACCGAGATTAAGATTTCTTTCATGTAACTGAAGTGTTCCAATGAGCTCAGTCTCCAAAAAGCAAGGTGATCCTACAAGGTCATCTAAGTGAAAATTTCTAGCAGAATCAGATTACCTGGAATTCGGTCTTACAGTTGTCCAATTCATGCCATCATTTCCAAGCATTCCAGTCAGCATAAACTTGTAGAGTTTATAATCTACTGCAATGCTTACTTGCATCATGACCTATGCTAAGACTTTCTCTTCACCACTGACTGATCTATCTAAATCTAGAAGCAAATACTTCCACAGAGACAGCAACAAACAATTATCCTGCAAGGTCCCCCAAAGGTCCTCATATAAGTCCTAATATCAAAATTAAAAAAAAAAAAACATTTTTATAGGTATTGCACAGTTCATTTCCTTTGACTCACTCAACTTGCTTTAGTCATCAGCTTCTTTTTTTAAAGAGACATTTGTTAAGAAATCAATTCAATTATTAGAGACCACTTACTGCTCCTGAAAAATGGTAGCAGATGGCAGAATTGCCAATTCTTCTAATTTTTTTAACACTACTATATCACCCAAGATCTCTCAAACACAAAAACCCCCATGCTTTACTCGGTTCACTCAAATTTAACCTCAAATACACAATCTTCTACTAGCAGAGACCCAGCTACCAGCAGGTGACAATCACTGTGAGTTCAGGAGGTTTAAACTGCCCCCAGTTTCTTTTAAAAAGACCTCTGTGAGGTGGGTGAGAAGAGTGCTTAATATTCTTTCCTTAGGACCCCAAAGCACCTAGAATGAGCCACAAACTAAAAGCACAAAAGCATCAAGGTAAGTCATCTAATCAAAGCTGGACAGACTACCTTTTTTCATTCTAGAACATGGCCTTTGTCAAACACATTTCTGAACAAAATTCTGTGAGATTTTAAAATAATCAAAGAGTGATCCCAATTCAAAGCAAACTCCTAAAATCTTTAAATGTAGAAGCAACACTGGGGAAAATTCCACTAAAAAAACACTATAAGCCTATGCCAGGTCTCTGACTTATGCGCTACTAGTTTTTAATTAAGACATAAAATCTTCATTTGGGGCATCATATACTCTCATAGAGATGAAAAGTTCCAAATGACACATGTGGACATAAAAAACTTTTCAAAGTGTCTTCTGGGGTGGGGAAGAGGTAGGGGATTAAATTTCTCTGTAACCCGACCACTGCTATCTTACCTGCAGTATAAGCACCCAATTCTGAGAAAATACAATGCAGAATTCTGAGAAAATACAATGCAAAGAAAATTCTCACTCTTTTGGAATATCTTGACTTAAAAGAGCAACTTGAGAGGAGGCAGGGCAATACAAGTTCAACAGAGAACAAGCTTAATAGTCTTTAAGATGTTTGGCTGAGAAGCAGAGCATAACATTTGCTATCAGCAGACCCTTGTCTATTTTCAGGTCACTTAAATGTATATGATCCCTTCTACCCACATTTAAGAGGTCTGAAGTTGAAATAAACAAGAAAAATATGTTCATGAGAGCAAACTCTTGTGGATTGTCAATAAATAAAATTTTTCTAAACTCATTTCTATGCAGTAACCAAATACTACAGATAACCACAACGTTATACACTGAGACACAGAGGCTGAGTGCTACTGAGCAGTTTTACTTCCCTCATCCTGCAGAATACATGATGTTGCTCTGGATGATTAGCGTCAATTTCTTCAAGAGTTGTAGCTTAGGAGTTGTGCAGCCCTGCTTCCCATTGAAATTCTTCCTGCATTCCCTCTATCTAGTCTGGAACTCCATGTCAGCAGACAGAGAAATGTCTTCCTGCAGGCAAGAATGAACAATCTCTCCCCAATTACAGAGTCATGTGTGGGCTATAAGCAATTTTCCAAACATAAAAGGAAGGCAGGAATTTTCTATCCCTACATGAGCAAGCTAAAACAAGCCAACCTGCAGATGGAAAGGATCAAAGCATCTAAGTCACCTGAAAATTAATCCCCTTCAGGAATATTCACCACCTCCCATCCACACATATGATATCCCTTCAGTTCCTCCCAGAGCAAAAAGTCAGTCTTTGAAATTAAAATGATTACCCAGAATACTGTCATGGTTTGACACTGGCCAAATGTACACACATCCATGAAAGTCACTCACTCCTCCTCTGCTACAGCTGGGCAGAGGAGAGAAAAAAATTAACAAAGGATTCATGAGCTAAGGACCGGAAGAAAACACTCCAAGGGCTCAACTTAGACGTACAAAATGAGTTTATTACTAACAAAATCAGAGGAGGATAATGAGAAGTAAAATAAACCTTTAAAAACACCTTTTCTTTCCCCAACACCTCCCTCCTTCCCACCGACAGTGCAGGGAGACAGAGCATGGGAGTTTTGGTCAGTTCATCACCTGAGGTTTTCTTCTGCTACACAGGGAGAGGAGTCCTTCCCCTGTGGGTCCCTTCCCATGGGAGACAGTTCTCAGTGAACTTCTCCAGCATGGTTCCAGTCTCATGAGCAGTCCTCCTAAAACCTCCAAAAACATACCCCTCATTTCTCTTTGAGGGGCTATGTTTCTTCCCTTTCCATCTCCAGATATGCACAAGCAGATAGCTGAGAGACAATTTTATCCCCATTCTCTGCCAAACCTGATATTATGCTTTGTCAAAATGATTCACTGCAGGTTCAGACTGGAAATGGCACCCACATCACACAAGTGTCATTTTCATATGTCTGTCCTTTCCAAAAGCTAAAATAGCAAAACTAATATTTATCATCTGTAACTCTTTGAAACAAATTTATTTTATAGAAAGGAAAAAGTGCAACTGAGAAGCTAAATATGTTAGGAAAAGCAACTAGATACATAAAGAGAGGTAGTTCTTCTAATATTGCCATTTGAGCTGCCACTGCTTTGTGGGAAGAGATGGGATAGAGTTGAGTTGCGGGCTTTAGGCCCTGCCTGCAGAGGCACGTGGCAGCACAAAGGAGGATATGGCAGC
>NW_008240029.1:398860-400501 GCF_000691975.1 Corvus brachyrhynchos | reverse complement strand
TGAGAATTGCCATGTAAGGAAATACTGTGCCTTGAAAAAGTGTAAAAAACCAGCTCATTTATTTGAATAAACAATTCAGATTCCCTGCTGCTCTGGGTCCGTGCCTCAATCCCTGACAAATGGTGCCCCCTGTGAGGAGCTTATTATACACCTAATTGCGCATCCATCGGTGAGCCCTGTGGGACTTGAAGTGCTGCTGAAAGCAGCAGGAACACGGGCCAGAGATCAATCCGTGCAGTTGTAGGTGAACCACAGGGGACATGGGGGCTGGACAGTCCTCATTGGACAGCCATGTTTTCGAACTTACGTCTCATTTACTTGAAAAACATGGAAAGCCTCCCCAATCCCTTAAAATTATGCTGCGTTGGACAGCTTCCAAAGTGCCCACACGAAACCCGAGCACCGCCTTTTCATCGGAGTTATGGGACCGAGTTGCGCAAAGTAACACAGCACTGACAAAGCTTTTGTGTCCATGGAGGACAGTGTGCAAGGTGCTCACAGCACATGCAGCACCCAGAGACCAGACAAAGAAGGATGCTTGTGCCACGGCGGCAGCTGTGGCAACCCCTTCTCCACTGCCAGCGAGCGACTGTAAGTCTGTCGGGGCTGTGGAAGGAGAACCAGAAGATAGCCCCTCATGCGCCAACCCGTTTGACCCTGGAGGGGAACCAGACAATATCATAGAAGAGCTTGCCCCGCCCTGTGCCATGTGGCATCAGCTAGAGCTGTGTCATAGCGAGTGGCTGGAGCCAGGGGGACCCTTCCTGGTAGTATGTTCCCTCTCTGTTTCCCCTCTGCAAGAGTGCAGCGGCGGCAGCAGAGGCATGTGGGGCCACAGGGGCGCAGTGCCAGCGAGCACACAGCACCAGTGAGCACATGGCAGCGAGTGTAGAGGAAATCCTTGTGGGGTGGGGGCATAGGATACCCCAGGAGAGCTTGGGCACCCCAGAGCTGTTGCAGAAGTACCCCTGACGGGGCCTCAGGCTGAAGATAGGCTTGCAAGGCACCTGGGCTCTCCTGCACCTGGGACCCCCCCCTTGCAATACGTGGCGCCCGAACGGCAGGGACCCGAGTGAGTTTTGCTACATGCAGGTTCGCTTAAACGCGGTAAGACTCTGAATTTCATGGTATCGGTGCGGCGGAGCCAGGGGAGCCAGAGCGGGTGGCCCCAAAGCCGAGTAAAGCCGGAGGCCTGGTCTCGAAGCTGAATAGAAGGCTGGAGGATAAGCCCCAAAGCCGAGTAAAGCCGGGGGCTAAACCTCAAAGCCGAGTGCCGGAAACCGTATTTTCGCATGGCTAAGTGAGTACCCTCAGCAAAGAAGCTATGGATTAGGAGGCGGGGACACGACTCCTACCTAGCATCCTCTCTAAGAGAGGCGAGATCGTGAAAGACCGAGATCTGAATGCCCTCATTACATAGGCCCGGGAACATGGGTGTGTGAAATACACTTCGCTTTTGTTCTCAACCGAAGCGTGGGGGGTAAGTTGGAAACGAATTGTGGCTGTCCACGATTGAGGGAGGAAAGGAAGCTAAAGAAGCTAAAGCTCTCGGCTTAACCTGGAGAGCAGTAACTGGCACTCTCGCAGCTATGAAAGCAGAGAGGACAGTGGCCGGGGGCGCCCGAGAGGCGTTTAAGGGAG
>NW_008240029.1:396299-398521 GCF_000691975.1 Corvus brachyrhynchos | reverse complement strand
GCTGCGAATGCGGAAACAGAGCCGCCCGACTCAGGGGGCGGGGCACAGGCGGGCCAAAGAGGAACAGGCGGTCCTGGTGTCCGGCCAAAAGCGGCAGAGCAGTCGTGCGGTCCTAACTCCTGGCCAAAAGCAGCAGAGCGCAACCCCCCTCTGCGAGACAGTGGAGCAACATCCGGCAGTGAAGCAGCTTCTGCGGTTTCGTTGCCTGCAGAGCCAGAGCCAGCCAAGGGCTGCTGGGGCTCAGCCCCAAGAGGGGGAGAAGCACCAAGAAATGATGCATGAAGTAATCAAAAAGCTTGCTGACTTATCTACATGGCAGGACGCGCTAGAGCCCAAAGCTTGTGAAATCACACCATCAGCACCATGGCGTCCCGTGGCCCCACCGGTCAAGTTAGCACTCAGAGCTCCTACGTTCCCGTCGGGAGAATCAGGCACAGTGCCCACAGCCCCTCCCTTCCCACGAGGGGAGGTACAGCCGTCGCCTCCATCAGCCCCGACGGAGAGGACTGACCCATTGCGAAGGACATGGAATGGAGTTATCCATGATGCAATCATTGAGAGTGACTGGCACACAGTGGATGCCCTTGCTTGCCCTGTACAGATACACGGGGATACTGCAAAGTGGGAACCCCATGACTGGAAGATCTTGCAAGCCAAGCAAACGGTCACCACTCATGGCTTGTGGTCTGAAGCTGCACGAAGCATTCTGCAGTTTATCTTTACAGCAGATGTCCTGTGTCCGAATGATTGCATCAGCATCGCACAATTGTTGTTAACCCCTTCTCAGTTCCTGCTCTGCGAGCGAACGTGGAAACAGCTAGCACAAGAAGAAGCTAGCAAACATCAAAGTGACACACAAGACCCACTGTATGCACTCCAAGCTGACATGCTAACTGGGAGCAGGGCTTATGGAGCCACGGTGACACAGCTGACCATGCCCGTAGTCATTCATCAGTTGTCACAGACTCTTGCCCACAAAGCCTTGTTGTCAGTACCTGAAAAGAAGAAGTCTCCCCCGTATGCAGGAGTCCAACAGGGGCTCTCAGAGCCATATGGTCAGTTCATTGACCATTTGTCAGCAGCCTTAAAGGATGCAACTGAGCTCTCTGAAGAGCTCCAAGAGCAAATGTTCCAAACACTTGCCTTTGAAAATGCTAATAGACAAACTAAGACAATTCTTGCCACGCTGTCCCAAGGAGCAGGTGTA
Organism: Corvus brachyrhynchos; assembly: GCF_000691975.1. Taxonomy (NCBI): domain Eukaryota; kingdom Metazoa; phylum Chordata; class Aves; order Passeriformes; family Corvidae; genus Corvus; species Corvus brachyrhynchos. Next base: position 397,314 of record NW_008240029.1, on the reverse strand, counting down.
GACGAGATGCTCGTACATGCTGCCCGTTCAGAACAGTCATCTCAAACAACTGCCTTTACTGCAACACTGCAGAATGTCCTGCGACAACAGGGACAAGTCATCGCCGCAGCACTGACCAGAGGGGTGCCCAGCAAGTGGTGCTTTTTTTCCGAGAGGCCTTGGGAGAGGCTGCAGATGCGGCTGAGTGAGGGAGCTGAGGACTTGCCAGATCCACCACTCTCCGTAGCAGAAGAAATAGCGAGACCCTGGGGCGAATGTAACAGCTGCCCTGGGTGGTTGCTAGTGACTTGTGGTGGGTGTCGGGGAACCCCCTCCAAAGGCAAAACTAAGAAGGGGAGTTGCATAAATTCTTGGGTATAGCACCAGACACAGAGGTAGAGTGGGGAATTGTTTTTTGACTGTCTTGAGACAGGAGCATTAGCGGACATTTTCAATCAGCTGTCCGCCCATTTAGATCAAGTGAAGGCAGTTAATTTGGCTAGCATCTATGTTTTTACCTGGTGCTTCAGCAGCCAGGGCTCACGCAATATTGCATAAACTTGCTTGCTGGGAGACACATAACTTCGCAGATGCTTGACGAGCTAAGTGCAGATGTTACTAGAGTTAGATATGCAGTATTACAAAATCGAGCAGCCATTGATTTTCTACTACTAGCTCACGGCCACGGTTGTGAAGAGTTCCAGGGTATGTGCTGTATGAATCTTTCTGACCACTCTGTCTCAATTCACAAGCACCTCTCTGACCTCCAGAGGGGCCTACACAACGTTCGGGAGACAGACGACCCTATTGGAGATTGGCTTAAGAGTCTGGGTATCACCGGATGGCTGCATACCTTGGTAGTAGAAGGCTGCCGATTGCTATTTGTAGTTATATTAGGCTTAATAGTACTTGGGTGTATTTTTTCTTGCCTTAAAGCGGGGCTGCAAAAAATCATTGACCAGACCTGGGTTGCCCAAAAAGAAAACAGGGGATATGTAAAGGAATTCCTTGTGGAGTGGTGGCATAGGATACACCA
>NW_008240029.1:384561-396157 GCF_000691975.1 Corvus brachyrhynchos | reverse complement strand
CTGCTTAGAGGCTTTCTTGTGGGAAAGGGGCGTGAACTTTGCAAAGTATAACTTGGTGTAGGTAAACAATAAAACTGGAGCACGATGCTCAAATAGTATCGGTGTTCGTGTCGTGTCTCAGGCTGGCTCTCCTGCACCTGGGACCACCCCCCCCGCTAAAGGCGAGCACATTGCAGAGACAGGAAAAGGCAGCGAACACTGTGCCAGTGACACAGCGGATCTGGCAGAGCAATCGTGGCTCTCTGCATGTGGGAAGTGAGAAGATGGGCCGACAGACCTCTGCAAGCCGCCCAACCCGCGCCGCCGCCCGACCCACACCACTACAGCCAGGGCTCGCATCTGCTGCAGACCCTCATGAGCTGATGCCATGCTGGAGAAAAGAACTGAGTGGACCGATGGCCCCTTCCTCGGGGGTAGGAGAGCTGCAGCATTTGCACCAGCTTGTGCGGGAGCAGCTGCGGGCTAGGCATGTCACTCTTGCAGCTGGTCCATAAAACTCTCCTGTTTTCCTTATTCAAAATGTTGCCACAATCCTGGACCCTATCGTAAAGATTGCTTTTTTACCGTAGCACCTTATGACCCCCCCCCCATTGTTTTGATTGCTTTTTGTGATGGATAATAATTCCGATTTTTAAGCTCTTTTCAAACAGAAATTAACTGATATGTTTTTTCAAAGTACTCTTTTCCTACTTGAAGAAACTGGAAGAACAGCTCCCACATTGCTGCTTCCTTGATGTAGAAAAGGTTACCACTGAAATGAAAGACCATAAAAACCTCTCATTCTGCAGCAACTTCTGAATCGGGGCTTGTTACCTTTTGAAACCACTTAGAGAGTTAATGTTATTATAATTGTAATGTCCAGAGCCTGGACTTACATACATTCTGTGAAATGGTGAAGTATTTAAGCAGTTGAATGTTGCAGTGGGGATACTGCAACACGCATATATCAAAGCAGGAGTCCCGTGGAAAGGAAATATATATGGACAGACAGATTCTTGCTAGATGTTTCAGAGATGTTTATTTCTCCAGCCGCATGGCCGGAGCTCTGCCCAGGAACTGTTCCAGTCACGGGACCAAGGGTCCTTCTGCCCGCGCAGGGAACACAAACCAACCAATGGGAACAAGGCTGAGCAGGGGCAGGGAAACCCCGTGTCTGTGCCCTCAGGGCCCCTCTCCCAGGGCTACACGGCAGGGGAGGGACCCCAACACCTCACCCGTTTTATTTTAATAAAAGGAGAATGAAAACAACTGGATAAACATAACAAGAACAGTTTCAAAACAAAACAGGCCACCCTCCTGAGTCTTTAAATGTCCAATCAGATTCTGTGGAACATCTTAGGGCTGACAGAAGGGAGACAGGACTCTCTGAGCATGCTTTGTGGGGAAACTGAGGCAGGAGAGGGTTTAACTTCTTCCCTCCCCCTTTTCATCCCCCACTCGGCATTGGAAAGGGATTTTTGGGGAAACAATTGGCAAAAGCATGGTTTTGTGAGGGAAACCATGGGTGAAAAAACGGATTAGGAATACACTGGGGGTAATAGGACATAGGGTAAAAGGGAAAGGTGGGATTAGGAAAGGGAGACTGTAGGGGGGGCTTACAATGGAGATATTGTCTAATATGACTACGATTTTTTGCATATATACTGCCTTTTACAGAAACACCATCAGGCCCAGTGACCTGCGATGCTTGTAACCCTTTTCTACCTCGTGTAATTTTGAATTCCACTACCTCTCCATCTCCCAAGCTTGGGATGCATTTTTCAGGGTTATTCTTTTTAATAGCAGTTCTATGCACGAATACGTCTTGCTGGTTGTCACACGTTGTTATAAAACCATAATTTTGCTTAACATTACACCATTTTACTATCCCTAATATCTTAGTTACTATGATCTTTTCCTTTTTCCGAGTAGCTGCTGTTTTCTGTCTCGCTGTGTCTTTGCTCTCTCTTTTGGTCGCTCCCGTGTTGGAATTGTCGGGGCTGCTGGTGCCTGCGCGCTCTTCCTGGGCACTTTGCTTATTTTTGCTCTGAGTGCTTGTTGTTCTATTTGATGTACTGTTTTACTGTTCATAGTAAGAAAACTGCATGTTATGTTACACATTTTCCAGAATTTGGTAAGTTGAAATATGTTCTTGTTATGATTGATAACCTTTCCACATATATTTTTGCTTCTGCCCATACAGGTGAGCATGCAGAATGGGCCCATAGCACTCTCAAGTCCATACCATTAAAACAAAAAAAGGGGGTGCAAAGATGGGGTATACCCCTCATAAAAGACTGCAAAAAGCTTTATATGTTCTTAATTTTTCAATCGCATTCAGAATGATCACAGGCTCACTTAGGAAAAGCTGAGGTATTTGGTAGGAATCTTGAAAGTGGAAAATGAGAAGGCCCCTTTCCGTTGATAACCTGGGGGCAAAGATATGCTTGTGTTTCCACAGATTCCAGTGCAAGAGTGGTCCAACCAGCCTTGGATACTACTCCAGCCTCATAATCAGCTTGTGGGGAACATAAACTCTTCTGAAGTCATATTCCTAACTGATATTAATAAAGTTTTTAGGCAATTTTGTAGGTATTTTAGGGAAACCCTCTCAGTCAAGGCTTGAGGCTCTGGCCAAGCCCTAGCCCTGGCTGACTGAGGATTATACCATCAGACCCAGGTGTTTCTGCCCTAAAGGCATAATCAAGTCACTTTGAATTGTTGATTTGATCTTATAAAAGCTGAACCCTCTTTCAAAGTAAACTTGGAAGTCTTGCCTGGGAAAGACTCTCCAAGTCTTCACTATGAAATAGGACCTCCCCGCAACTGCAGACTGTGGGTGATGGTAAAAGTTTTAGACAACTTTATGCTGTTTAAGTTCAATCTGTTTAATCACTGTCTTCATACATAGGACTAGTTATTGGGTGTTTTCATCTATCCCCCTGTTCACAGGAAAAATACTTCTTTTGTGAGGAATGGAGCTTATTTGGTTCGGGCAGTGGGCCAAACATGTTCTAATGTTAGAAGTGTTTTGTTTCATGATTCTTGTTTGTATAAAACAAAAAAGAGGGAATTGTAGGAAGAGATGGGATATAGTTGAGTTGTGGGCTGTAGGACCTGCCTGCAGAGGCACGTGGCAGCACAAAGAAGCACATGGCAGCACAAAGGAGCTTGTCCCCCCCAGACCCTGGGGGGAGGAGGTGTCACACGGCAGCCCCCTACGGAGAGGAGGCTGCCAGGAGCTGATAGACGGGTGAACAGCGAGTGATCACCCCATAGAAGGACATTTAGGAAGTGTGTTGCTGATGTGGCAACACAGGATAGGTCACATAGTGAGAATTGCCATGTAAGGAAATACTGTGCCTTGAAAAAGTGTAGAGACCAGCTCGTTTCTTTGAATAAACTATTCAGATTCCCTGCTGGTCTGAGTCTGTGTCTCAATCATCAACACGATTCAAGTGCATTTTACACAATACTTTAGATGTCAAACTCTTTTGCCTCTTTCTCTTAAGGCAAGCTGAAAACTATCACGATTTGGAGAAGGCCTTCACAAGAGATTCTGCTCTGCTAAACCATCGACAAAAGAGCTACATACTTGCGAAAAAAGTCTAAAGAATCTCATTGTTAACATAAATGGTCTAGTTTCATTCCTACAGAAGAATCAAAATTCCCATTTTTCGGAAATGGTGTTAGAAATAGGATACCTAGTAGTTGCTCCAGTTGGTTATGATGCCATGAAGATTTTTGCCTTTTCTTTTATACCCGTTATACCATTTTACAACTTCTGTACTCCTAGTGCTTTTTGCCTACATTCTTAGACTTGTTTGTCAAGCTAAGAGACTAAACATTTTAGAAGCTTCGTAGCTAGGGATCAGTGTGCCCCAGACCCCAAGGTCCTCTCCGGAACACATTCTGTAAACCAAGATAGAACCATCCAGGGGAAGGTTCCTTGGGGAGGGGGGCTCACTTGAGCCTCTCATTGGGTAATCTTTGATAGATATGCTAATTAGTAAAACCTATAATGTTATACCCAATGGTGGGGGGGGAGGGGGACACAGATATAGACTTGGCGGGGTGCATCTCAATGCATATGACCGGGACGTGTACACCTAAGGATCCTTAAAATAAATACCAAGGTAAAATCCCTTTTCCCCTTCTAACCATGTATGACTCTTGATTTTAAGACCAGGAAAAGGCATCAGTTAGAGCTAGAGTAACAGAAATACAGCAAATTCTCACCATGTAAGAACATTGGCTAGATTAAGGAGGCAATGCTCCTGTGAGTTTACAAGCAAATCTATCCTATCATCCATGTTACATTCATCAGTTCCGCTGTAGTAAAGAGTATACCATTCCAGAAATTGTCACATTTCATTAGCTAATAGATCCAGCTACACCTGAAATACTTCATTATATCAGCTCTCTCACACTGAGGTTGCACTCAATCTTCATGTGAGCATAACACTCTTCCAGAAAGCACACGAAAACTTCAATTCTGAATACAGTACATCAGTTATTTGAATGGAAATTCCCAAATCTATTAGCATGTACAGAAAATTTCATGGACATAGTAAACAAATAAAACTGGTGCCCAATTTAGTGTCATTAAAAAATAAATGGAGCAAGCTGACCACTCTTGGGAACTGTCTTAAGACGGTTCATGACTTACAGGAAGACCTTGATTTGCTCCGCTTGCATGCTTCATTTCTCTCACCACTTCAAGTATAATGAAGTGAACAAACATGCCTGCTCGAACATTCCAGCTGTTTTGAGATATTTTTCCTTCTCAGCTCTACAGGTCTTTAGAACACTACACATAACTGTAACAGCAGCCAGTTGCATAACACCCAGATGCATAAGTGAAAGCAAGTAAACTGAACAATCAAAAAATGTTAATACAGCCAATGCTCCCTCTACAAGCACTGTAAAAGAAGCATCCATTTCCTTGAAGACTTCTCCCACAGCAGCAACACCCGCAGCCTTGTTCTAAGCACAAGGATGCACAATTCCACCTGGTTAAGCAACATCAGGCATCACCATGCAAATGAATGCAACCTGAGAAATTCAAGTTGCTTTGCAAGCGGTCGGAACAGTAACCAAATCCCAAAAGACAGAAAATGGATTCAAGGAAGCTGTGTCAAACTCTTTTCCTTCATATCATTTTACTTTTCAAGCTATGTTAGTGATGACTATCTCAGTATGAATCAGAACAGCAAGAACATGTGGCAGCAAAGTCTGCTTTGCTTATATTTCAGTCCTGTGCTCCAAATGTTAATCACCACATTCTTTAAAAACAAAATGAAAACAAATCAAAAAATCTATAAAAAGGAAGGAACCTAACCCTTGCCCTCCCCTGCTACAGCTGAGCAGAGGAGAGAAAAAAATTAAACGAAGGGTTCATGAGATGAGATAAGGACCAGGAGAAAACACTCCAAGAGCAAAACAGGCTCAACTCAGAAGTACAAAGTAAATTTATTACTAACAAAGTCAGAGGAGGATAATGAGAAATAAAATAAGCCCTTAAAAACACCTCTTCTTCCCCCAACACCTCCCTCCTTCCCACCAACAGCACAGGGAGACAGGGCATGAGGGTTTGGTCAGGTCATCACCCGAGATTTTTCCACTGCTCAGGGAGAGGAGTTCTTCCCCTGCTACGCCATGGGGTCCCTTCCCACAGGAGACAGTTCTCCATGAACTCCTCCAGCATGGTTCCAATCTCACAAGCAGCGGTCCTCCCAAAACTGCTGCAGCATGGGTCACTCTTCCATGGGGTGCAGTCCTCCAAGGACAGGCTGCTCCAGCTTGGAAGCAAGGGGCCCCTCTTGATCACCGCCTCCTCTACATATCCACCCACTCCAGTATGGACACCTCCCTCACAGGCTGTGGGTGGATCTCTGCATACCCGTGGACCCCCATGGACTGCAGGGGGACAGCCTGCCTCGCCATGGTCATCACCACAGCCTGCAAAGGAATCTTGGCTCTGGCACCTGGAGCACTTCCTGCCTCTCCTTCTCCACTGACCCTGGTGTCCCCATGTTGTTTCCATCACATGCTCTCACCTCCTCCTCTTCTCTAGCTGGAAAAAACTGTGCCCCCACTTTGTTTTGATTTTCTTCTTAAATATGTTACCACAGAGACATTACCATCATCTCTAAATGGCCCATCTTTGGCCAGTGGCATATCCATCTTCAGACCCATCAGGGATTGCCTCTGCTGGACATGGTGGAAGCTTCTAGCAGCTTCTCAGAGAAGCCATCTCCATGGCTCCCTTGCTACTAAAAACCAGGCTGTACAAAACCAACATAATTTTACTCACATTTCAGTCCAGCTCAGCCTAACCACATTTTCTGCATTAAGCAGAATAACTACGTTTTCACAAAATCTCACACCTGCTGGGAATGTAGTCTCGCTTCAAAGCACACAAATAAAGGTGCTAACCAGGACAACTGGGTCTTTGTATGCAGTGTCAATTCATTGAACTACTGGTTGCCTTCTTCACAAATGAGCACAAGCCATTAGAAAACAATTCTCAAAGATTCTTCTGATTATTTATCAGTCCCTTCTAGCAACACGTGATCTTGTACCACATGATCATTGACCTTTTTGAATCTATTGTCTTAGACTAGACTGTGAATCAATGTTAAAGTCCTGGTTTTCCCCAGAAGTACTGTTCTGTACTTCCTCTTTCTTGGTAAGTGGTATGCCATCTCCTGCAGGCCATAATGAAAACTGGAGTGCCTCATTAACTAGTCTCCAGCTTTCAGAAAAGGTCAGTTTGTTGACACACTCTATGACCCTAATATACAAAGAGAACAGCTATTATCTTTTCAGGGAAGAATGAGAATCTGCATTTCAAAATAAAATAGAGTAACACCATGTATACACACAGGGAACAGTCAAAGTGTTTCAATGACATAGAAATAAAAAGCTAAAACTGCAATTTTTTATAATTAGTTTTCTTCAAAGTATCTTTGCACAGCAGAGAGAGCAGGTATTTAACAAAAGAATACTCCCAAGCAAGAGCTAAAAGATTTTGACACGCTACTCTTGCACTTCCTGGGGAATGGGGTTTTAACTGGCTTCTGACATAACTCCTCTAGAGGTTCATTTCCTAGATGGAACTATAAATCCCATGATGCACTTTATCAACCCTAACAATAAAACTACTGTGCTTCACCAAAGCCACTCCTTGGAGAAAAGTCCAGTGCTACCAAGGCTGGGGGTGGGGGCAGGGGGGAGAGAATATCACAAATTAAGCACATTACAGAAAGCAGCACAGAAGTAAAAGCAAAATATTAGACTGAAATGCAGAATTTTTAAGCTGCAAAAGGCAAGAACTCTATGGAAGAATATTAAGTGTCAAGCCAGAATTAAATCTATTTCCTCCTCTGCCCCATCATTAAGCATCTTGAAACACATAAGTAATTTAATATAGACAGACAAATCCTAACATAAGATTCAAGCTTACACGTTTAAATATACTTCTGGAAGGCAGGCAGGCAGGCAGGCAGGCAAAGGAGCAGCAGGGCAGCACCAAAATATTTTACATAACCACAGTATATAAGACAGAAAGAAATTAGACAAGTAAAAGAATATTGGCATCCATAAAATACTGCAGAACCCAAAAAGCTCCTAAATAACACAGAACAGTTGGAATCAACTGCAGCAAGGCCACTGCTGCATATCTGCTGACAGGGAACACCTGCAAGGTTACAAAAAGCACAAAACATGCAACTCCTTTGAAAACAACTATAGAATTGTTAGTCATTTCTTTCCACAGTCATAACTTATAAAGAAAGTGTGTAAGACTTGCCCGTATTTACTTCCTATATTTTACTTATGGATTGAATATGCACTTCTAAAATGTGCATATTGCTGATATTTAAAAAACAGTTCTTCTTTCAACAAACCATACTCAAAGAGCAAAAGCAGCTAAGATAGAGTAGCAGAGTTTTTTAGATGCTTATAACCTTACAGCTCAAAAAAATCCAATACTGGGGCTAGACCAGACAAAACAGAAAGGAATTTTAGGAAGCAGGCTGATAACAATCTCAGTGGTTCAATTGAAACCTACTAATCTAAACATTTATTACTTAAAATCCAGTCTACTACTAAAAAGAAACCCACATTTTCCCCCAGAGCTTGATCTTAAACCTAACCTTAACCCTAACCTATTGAAATTGCCACTGGAAATGCCACGTTTCCCAGAACCTGCAGTAACAGGCTGTACTTGACTTTTGATTTTCCAAATCAAATCCATCTCAACTGAAAATAGAAATAGTCCTAAAGGCTGAGTGTGGCTGATAACTGCAAGAACAATTGAATGACTGCAAAAAAAAGATAGCATGCCTCAGGAATGGCTTATTTCTAACTTAGTGAAATACTTTGTGTTCTTAAAGGAAGTGTTTTCAGAGGTTTTTCAACACAAATTAAATTGATTACATACTAAAATCAATAGCAAATTATCAAACCATAGACCTAGGTTCTCATTTCTTGACCACTGCAACAGTCTATGTGTTTATTAGCTATAATCTGGTAACAACTCATTCATCAAAGCCAGAGGGAACAGTTTGTTACCAAAATCCAGGCAGCTAAAGTTTCTTCATGTATATATAATAAATTTAAAAATATCAAATTACCCATAACCTGGCAGATGTACAATATCAACAATTTGTTAAAAATTACATTTCAATTGCAAACACTACAGAAAAGTTCAGATCCACCAGGTAAACAAAACCTAGCATGTATTTTCAGAAAATCAGATGTTTCCAGAAGTACACAATACCCACAAAGATATTCTTTGCTCTCATAGCTACTATTTCCAGGATACTGACAGTTAGAAAAGTATCCCTTAACAAGTCACTATCACCCGTTCATCTTTAAAACCAGACAAAACAAAGCTTGCATGCACACAAGCTGTATTTCCATGACTAACTCATTCGCCATTAGGAGAAAAGTCACACCAGGCTGTGGAATACAGATCATGTCTCCTTCTTCACTAGCTCCATGAAAGGCAGAAAACAAGGATGCTCACGATGTGGTACACTCACGATGTGGTACAGAACCTAACACTGCTAAAGCTAGGGGTTACAAACCACCCACCTCTGGGAGAAACCTCTAATGGAGTAATCCATTAGCTTGTGGATCCATCCAACAGCTAGGAATGCCTGCCCTGAGCACATCTCACTCTCTCCTGTTACAGCAATTGCACTTCTTACTAAAGCACTGAAGCAGAAAGGGGATAATCTGCATGTACAGCATCCAAAGAGGCAAGACTGGAGGACCTCTAAGCCAGTACACTGTTCTCTGATGTGGAAGGCTCACCTTCAAGCTCCTTCTCACCTTTTCTTCCAGATTGCAGATGAACACCCCAAACACAGTGCTATGGTATCTGTCTGTTCTTGGCTCTCTGAACACTGGATTATTTACCACAACGGTCTAGTCTCAGATTCCAACACCAATTTTACCCCCCTTCTTCACAGTGGGTTGCCCTCAATTACCCCCATGCTGATAAACTACCGACTTACCTGTCTAACAGCAGCAAGCTATCTCTGCTAACCACTACAAACCCAGCCATGGCCCTGAAACAGGAAAAAACCTCAGTATGTCAGAGGATAGAGCTACTGACATTACTACAGCCACAGGACTGGAGATGGAGGATATAGCCACTTCTGCAAAGACAAGAAGCAACAGCAGTATCCAGACACTGACCAGCAGCATGAAAAAAGGTGCAGAATGTAGCATGCAGCTCTCTGGGCCCTCCTCATCCCCTCCAGAGAACAGGTGGCAAGCCAGATGGAAGTGTCCTCTGCGTCACTTTCAACTGCAGCAACTTGCTGAATCACTAGAACAGAGATACGGAAACCTGAGTGCACAAAAAAAGCCCCAAAATGCACTAATCAAGATGAATAAGGATGATTAGGACACAAAAATGTTCTATTTTCGCAACCAAGAAGACTTGCAAAAACCTGAAGTATTTGTCTGCCGAAAGATAAAAGGTGCAACGTGCTTTATATGGCACAAAGAAACCCTGATAGAGAAAATATTTCAGCAGAGACCCTGGTACCCAACAAGGCAATATTACATATTTATAAATATCCCTTGTCAAATTACACACTAGTGATTTCTTTTTACCTTATCTCCTCAAAAGAATTTCAGTAGTACTAGCTGCAGAAAAAAACCAGATACAGAAAAGACCTACAGAAGAAGGAAGCCAACCCATTTTACTTCAACTAAAAAGACAGCTGTAAATACACTTCTTCTATTGATCAATGAGAATGTGCTTACAAAGCATAGAGTCTGAGAAATGGTATGCAAGGTACACAAGGCAGTTCAATGGTACATTGAAAATTTTATGTATGGTCTAATGTACATTCTTCCTTGTATTGAAAAGAGATCAAACTCACATCACAGGATTCCACAGTTTCCCCAACTAAAATGCTCTCCTTCAAGAAAAACAATAACACAGCATTTTAATTGAAAGTAAAATCATATGTCTACAATCACCTTTTCACTCTGCCTGCAAGCATATAGATTTGACCAAATGAGGAGGAAAAAAGATGGCCTCTACTCTGCTTTTTTTTTGTTTGTTTCTGTGGTTAAGGCTTAAAAGTTATCGTCACCAAAGTTTCCTTTTTTCAGTAAATTACTGCAAGACAGAAAGTTAAATTTAAAAAGGTAAGCTTTAGAGGTTTCTCCTGAATATATAAAACCTCATAGACTGTTCTCCAAACACCACCATTCTTTTTCTCACTCCCCAAATCACAAATAAATACATTCCTGAATGGATTCACATCCACTTTCTGCCATCCCCAAAGCTAAGAGAGTGTCTGTGCAGCTCACAGAACTACAAACACGTAACAGCATCTTCCCTTCCTCTGTCTCTGAGGCTGCTTAATTTTCTCAGATCCCTTTCAGTGGACATACACTGAAAGAGGCTGCGTCAACCCATCTGTCCATTAGATTGCTGCATATCAATCTGCCACTTTATGCCTCAAGCAATTCATTATCTCAATTCTGTTATCACACAGGTCTATACCCGCAGAGTAATTAGATTGTAGCATGGTGGGGTGGGCAAGATGAGAGGGGGGTAGGGAGCAAAAGAAAAAAAAAGGTGGACATCTAATCCCTGTGAAGCAAGGCAATGTTAATTTCCTATCGCTGGCAAATCACTACAACAGACCCTGCAGTCTATGAAAATTCTGGCTTAATATATCAAGCACAGAAAGCGATACTCTTTTCCATAAGTTAACGAGTCCTAAATATGCAAATCCAGTTATAATCTTAAACTGTGAAAAAAATAGCAACTTTAAAAGCACAGTTATATGGTGAAATACATCAATACAGAAGACTACAAAATCAAGTGGGGAAAAAGGGTGAGGGGGCACTTACATGCATTAAGTGTATTACCATTATCACTGCAGAGTCCCTCATACTACCATAAACATAAGAAAACCTCAGACTCCCATTTATCAGAAATGGCAGCCTGCTCTATCTCTAGGTGCAAAATACCGTATCGTAGGCTGTTTTTCTGAAACTCACTTTTTATTCAGCATCAAATGGCAGGCTTCACTTTGCGGACATTGGCCTGCCCAAACTTTTAATAACTTTTACATTT
>NW_008240029.1:381540-384349 GCF_000691975.1 Corvus brachyrhynchos | reverse complement strand
AAAAAAAAAAAAAAAAAAAAATTAAAAAAAAAAAGCTCCCTGTCTCCCACCCCTATCACACATCTTCCTTCACAGCTGGAGAGTCTCCACCAAGAGGTATTTTCCAAGAGAAGACTCTTCAGCAATAGCTCAGGTGTGTAGCTGATACAAATACTCTCATTATGATATGGGAACTTCTGGTTACTTTCAGTCCTGTATTTGAGCCCTCTGCATGAAGGCACAGGAACTAAGGTTAATTTGACTTGCAAAGCTTCTTCTTTTCTAGGCTTCACTTCCTTGTTGCTGGTCAGGTTCAGCCTATAGATCGACACCAGTGCTAAAAATGTCTGACATTTCCAGATGGTAAACTACAAGAATTGCTCTGCAGTGCCATTTCACTCAAACAATACATTTTCACTCTTAAATCATCAACATGAATACCTTACCTAACATATAGATAAACACTTCCACTGTTATCTTCATAACTTTGCTCAATGCCAGATGCCAAGGCCAGTGCCAGAATTAGAACACAAGTTGACGGATGCAATATTTTAAGTTGAACTTAAAGGGCAAAATTGTGGCAAATAAATAAAGCTGTAAATTTCTGACAAGATTTGCAAAGCTGATGCATAAGGCACATTCAGCGCTGATTACTATAGGAGAAATTGTATATTCTCAATAAGTACTCAGTAAGGATCAGAAGATACTTCCAAAATGCAAATGAGTTAACAATCCTGCTCTTCAACTGGCAGCCAGAAAAACACCACTAGAAATTCTCACCAGGAATAAAACTGAACTGTAAGCCCTAAAATTAAATGCCTAACCACCACCTAACTAGAAATTATTAAATTTCTACAGCATTCTTACTGACTTTTAAATTAATTTCCTTATATTGCTTTTCCTTCATTACGCCCGTTCTGCAATTTCAGAACTGCTCACTATTTTAGTTACCATCTCTGTTTTTGTTAAAGAGTATATTTAGGAGACACATAGATAATTATACTAACAAGATTTTACCCAAATAAGTGCCACCCATCTCTCAAAAATACCAAGTCATTCTTTATCATTATGGACACTCCAGGGAAGTCAAACAGAAGAGATTAAGAGACGCCCCATAAGCTTTGTCTAATGCAAAAGAAATTGCTGTATTTTTCCAATATCCTGCATTATTATATCTCAGTGGTATCCTCCAATCTTCTGCTAGCCATACAGCTTATAGTCAAAGAGGCACATAAGCCTGAGGAATGGACTCACATGCCACTCTGCAAGCAGCCCAGAGAGAGAAAGAAAAAGATCCCTGTTGTGGGTTCTGTGTTCCAGATAGAAATATTTTCTGAATGACTAGAAAACAAGAGCAGGCCAAAGAAGGTAATGCCAATGGTGACAATATCCCAAAATATCACAGATGGTTTAGTAAAGAAAAAGTGTGACCTGCAGAAAGGTACTTTGGATTAAATCAGAGATTGCAAGGAACACTGACTAAACCATTTGTGGCCACTGCCTTCTCTAAATAATCATTCCCCGGGGCACATACACAATCTAAGCTGAAATAGAATGTTTTAACTTAACTCATACAAAACTTGGCAATGCAGCACTGATTAATGAGCACGTGTACTTTCAACAAATTACATGACTAATTAAATCTTCCAATAAACATTAGAAGTCATCAATTTAGTTACACCAAAAAAAAAAAAATTTGGCTATATAGGATAAAAAGCCCACTACTTTCAATACTTCAGAGGTTCTCTTTCACAGCTTCAACCTCATAAAAAACATTACTAGCTTAAGCAAAAGTCCTGCTTAGCCTAGACTAACTGCAGCAATTTCTTTTAAAAATTAGCCAGCTTAAGTCATCTGTAATCAGCTGCAGTTGAGCAGCATACAGAAATTTCCCATCAAATATCACATAAAATAGACCAAAAGCCCTTGTAGCTCTCACTACTGTTTGATTTCATACCTAGTACAAAGTAACTACCGCAATTACAAATGTAATCAGTACTACCAAGTACTTCTCAACATTACAAAAAAAATGCTGTTAAACATATAAGCAGCATTGCAAAATTAAAAAAAAAAATCAAGTAACAGAAAATAGTGTAGTCCTCACCTAATCCTAGGCTTGGAAATGTGACTCTTGGCTAAGGTGCAACTCCTTACCATTCAGGAGACCACCCGACAGGGAGGATCACAGCTCTGGAGCCTGAGCCATCCAGCCTGCACTACTGGCCAGCACCAATGTCAACAGCTGTTTAAGACCTGGACGTTTGTCAGAAGACACACAAAGATCCTGAACCTCGATCCTCAGTATCTTTAAAAAGGCACCAGAAAGCTTCAAGCAGCTGGAAGTTTTAGCCAGTGATGGCAAGACACTGCCAACGGTTCAAAAGCGGGGGTTCGGGAGAGATCTGGGTGGGTACCAAAGGCAACACCATTTATCACACACACCAACAAATGCGCTGCAGTGGTTCGGGGCAGCCTCAGCAAGGGCTGGCTGTGGACGGCGACCCTAGCAGCCAAGCGTGGGGGCGGCTCCCTGCTGGCGGACGCACCTCAGCCCCAGACCGAGGGTCCCCCTGCCTGACAACCCCACAGGTTTAAGTAACTTTCTAACAGAGAAGCGAGTGCCTGGCCACTAAGTTGCTCAGCATAGAGAGTGCTAGCGTGACTACAGAGATACCGGAGCGCCTTCCCGCCCCCTCGGCCAGAGCCTGCCTGCGAACGGCACGGCCCTCAGCCCCGGCGCCATCCTGCCTTCCCTGCGGCGGCGCTCCACCACTTCTGCCCACCCGGTAACATGAACTCGCGAACACAGTCCCAGTGGGCGGCGCCCCCC
>NW_008240029.1:378673-381363 GCF_000691975.1 Corvus brachyrhynchos | reverse complement strand
CCTCGTCCACGCGGCTCCACGACAGGACAAGGCGTCTCGGCCGGTGCAGGGATCCCCCGCCCCCAGCGCCGTACACACTTGTTTTTATTTCCTGCCCTCCCTCCCGCGGTGAGAAGCCTCCACTGTCTCGATCAAGGCTGAGGAGGAGGCGGGGAAGAGGCGCGTAGCACTGCCCCCGGGGGTGCGGGGCAGCCTTGCCGTGCCTCGCTGCCCCTCACCCTGAGGCGACGACACCGGCCCCCTCCTCGGACGTGCTACCTTGGCGCCATCTCCCCGCGGCAGCCTGACTGCCCCGTTCGGAAGGCTGGTCTGCTTGGGAGAGGGGTGGGGGAGCTTCAGACGAGGAGAGCGCCGCTACACCTAGGGCCCTGCATGGCTGGGCTTTCCTCCCTGTACCCCAGCGGCTTTGACCTTAAGTGCAAGGCTAGGAGTTGCAGCTCCTGGAACAAGAGCATTTACCTCTCTCCGGAGCTGCTTGGCGTGGCTGCCGGCGGAGGAATGAGCCTAACACCCATGAGCAGCCACGTGTAATGAGGCCAAAATCAATTGGGTGCCGAGAGGTCTGCACCTGTTAGTTTCTCAGCACGGCATCAGATGATCCCTAAAATCACTGCTTAGATGCTGCCTAAGGCTGTAGATTCCCTGTGTACATATGTTCATGCAAGTACAGTTCTTTACTGCATTGATATTTATGCTATTGACACACCAAGAATTACCTCTCCCTTGAAGTAGCTCAAGAAAGGGCAGCTTCACACCTGGAGTTCCTGCAGGACACACACACACACACACACACACACACGGCACTGTTCTCTGTACCTGGTGGTTCACAGCTGCTGTCACTTGCATAAGGAATAACTTCCATGTCATAACACAGCCAAAGAGCCGGGCAGGGAGAAAATAGAGGTACTACTGTCCTTTTGCTCCACATTTCAGAAAGCAGAGGTTTCAACCCAGATGCAAAAACTGAGAGTTCACGTCCTTCCTTTGGTGTAGAATTTCACCCCCAGAGGTACCCTGAAATTTAGCTGACGCAGGTATAACTTGAGGCCATTCCTTGCATATACATATATATATATATTTAATCAAATATTAACTGAAGCAAAAAGGAATTTAATTAATAGGCTTGAGTTTGCTAACACACACTACACTATCAGATGGTAACTGAGGCCTCTCTTGAGAGGTGAATGCATATTACTAGTGACAAAGGAAAGGATTTGAACATGCCTCTTATTACTAGGACCCCATATATACAGAGTGTCCATACTGATGTGACCTCATTGTAGCTTGTTCCAGAAACAAGCTCATAAAAGTGATAAGCAATAATAAACACCTTACTATTTTACTCTCAGAGGCTAGATTTACAGCCAGCCTATTCTAGAACTAGGCACTTCCCCGGCTGATTTAGCCAATATAGTGGCTAATATTTGCAATTCCATTGCATTGAGGACAAAGGACCACCAAGAAACAGAGATCTCTAGACATCCCAGAGTTGGGTTTCCAAGTTCAAAGCTAAGTCTGTTTTTTGCAATGCTTCATACTATGGGAATAGGCAGACAAAGTGCCTGCAACACCAACAAAACAAAAGCAGAATTACAATCACCTTCTAGCTTTCAAGAAAAGTTTCAAAACTTGACTTCCAAGGAAAGAAGGCAGAAATTACTATATTTTTTAAAATTTAAACTATCATGATTTAGCACTCTGACACATGATTTTGAAATGCTTGCACTTAGGCAATACTTCACATGTATGCAGATACCAGCTTACAGATGCACATATTTTACATATGACACCAGCCAAAGGAAAAAAGTATTTTTGCACAACACTGCAATGTGAAGGCTCAGTGCCAGGAAGTTCAATGTGTTCAGTTAATACCACAGCATGAGCCTAGCATAAATGTTCTTTGCATTTTATAGTATGTCTATGGTAAATAATTATCTCCTTATGTGTTTACAGCTGTAATTATCACCTCTATATTGTGAGTTCCTCCCTTCATCGCTTTTTCCTAGAAATGGAGAAGGATAAGAAAAGAGAAAATCTGTGTCTGTGTTTTAAAGAGGTTTCAGTGGTTTTGAATCTGCCTAGACATGAAGCCACTGACCACGTTAAACATTCATCTCAGACACAAACTTACTGAGACAAGGACTCTACTGTGTGCTATGCTAATCTGCTAATCAAAATAGTCTTGCCTTCTACTTTAATGACATCACAAACACTTTTAAATATTCTAAAGAATGGAGTAAGAGTAGTTATGGTAGTGACTCATACCTTTTACACACTGGGTTGTCACTTGCCCTGATGTGCTTTATTCTTACTGGTTTCTACAGAAGCAACCAAATTTGAGTAACATATCAGGTACACAAATAAGGCTCTTATATTAGAAGGAAGAGAGCCAGTTATCACTGTGTTGAAACTAACCATCTAATCTTACCAGCAACCAAGAACTTGGAGACCAAGTTATGCAGAAATCAGGACACAGAAAAATGGTTGCAGTCCTATTGCTATTTTGCTTAAATAACACAAACACAAACCAAAACAGTAGTCTTTCATGTGTATAAAATACATACAGTGATGGCATATGCTATGTTTATAACCACTCGTAAGGCATATAGATATAGATCACATTTGCATCAAGAGTACTTGACAGATACCAAGTTTCCCTTGAGCAAGTCTCCTAAAACGTGGTACACTCT
>NW_008240029.1:347316-378629 GCF_000691975.1 Corvus brachyrhynchos | reverse complement strand
TTAATAAAAATTTTTAATCTGACTTCAGTGTTAAAGATCACTAAATAACTTTAAGTAGCTCCAAATGTAACATAAACAGTAGCATAAGAATTTACAGTGTTTCATAAATGTTTCCCCAGCAGCTCTGTTCTCGGGCATTAACAACCACCACATTTTTATTTGCAACAAGAAAAAGCCAGAGTTCTCTGGTAACTGGTTGTATTGTTTCTTTACATTTTCAACAAAAAAAGTCCTTATAGCTGCAGTGCTGTACAAGTAATAATCACCTCATTCATGTACTTTGACAGAACTGGTGATCTGTAAGGTCCCTTCCAACCCACACCATTCTATGATTTATGAATTGCCCCTGCGTATGTCAGCTTTGGGCACTAAGTCACCATTTCATGCATTTTCAAGCTACCACACCAACTGACCATATTTAACCCCATGTTCTGTGTTCTAGGAATGAACCCACCTGACCTATTTTCCATCACTGACTTACTGGTACAGATGATACATGGTATCTGTGGTGGTTAAAAAGCTAATGTTAAATCTGCTGACTTATCAAACACACCAGTGATTGTGTTACAAGTGCAGCAATGAAACATCAATCTGAATTAACCTTCTGAAAGGTTCAGCTGGTACAAAATCAAAAGAAAAATACAAAATCTCTAAACTGTGAATCATTTCAGTCCATACCTACAGTGTGCTGCAGAAAAATCTATAAATTATCTGATTCTTACTGGTACTCTGATTCTTTAATAAAAACTGGAAAAGAACAAGAATCTTGCACAGTATTTACATTTTCTCCTTGCAGTGGTTAATCTTGCTCCTAATAAATGATTACATTTTTGCAGCTTGTCAGCTTACAAGGCAAGCCCTTGTAAATGCATGTCTACATCACCCACTACAAGATAGTATAAGCATGCTGAAAATAATTGTAAAAAGCAGGACTATGCAGTTTTAAGGTTGGCTTATTTATATTATTATGATACAATGAGCACTATATGTGTATTCATGTGTCTTGGGGTGACTTTATGATGTGTATCCCATATTGCTGCCCTATGCCCAGAAATTAATTCTTGTGCCTTTCTATGCCTTTAAACTGAGCCTGAGAGGGGGAAGGAAAACCTGAGCAAAACTTTCTCAAAGCAGTTTGCAGCTTGTTCAAGGTCACATAGAGATAGCGACTTTTTTTTTCCAGATGCTGCAGGGAAGCAAGAAAGCACCTGGCTTGCTGCTTTCCAGTCAGCTTTTGGCCAGTTGTTCAGTTTCTTTTTCTCCAGAGAGAGACTGAGAGTTGAACTTTGTTTTTCCTTCCCTGGACTTTCAGATTTTCTCCCTTTTCTACTGGACTGCTTCAACATCAGAGCACATCAGGAGGACTTCCCACCGGGCATAAAGGGCCTGGCCTTGGGCCAAGCCCCAGCTCCGAGGAGACCAAAGGGAGGACTCTTAACACTTTCCTAGGTTTTTCCTCCACAGCGAAAGATTTTATTATTTAGCATTATTTTTCTTTTCCCGTGTGTTTGTTAAATAAATAGTTTTATCTCTTTCACTTTCCTTCGAGGAAAATTTATTTTTCCTGAACCTGGTGGGGGAGGGGTGGTTGTGCCTTCTCTCAGAGGATATATTTCTAAATTTGGCCAAACCGGAACATCATGTAATCCAATACTCGATGCCCTGTGATATAACAAAAAATGCCTGGTACTTTACATATTCCAATAAACATTTTGCTATTCTCCAGTTTCCTAGAACTACGCCTCTTTTTTTTTTCTTTGCATTAAGAAGCTTTAAGAAGAAACTAGTGAGAAACACTGCAATTGGCAAGTTTAAAAGTAAAATTGTGAAGGCTGCAGAAAAGCCTCTAATATGTTGTATAATTGATGCTTTGTTTAACATATACTAGCATGGCTGTAGTCCAGAAAAAAACACCAGATCCAGAAGTGCCTTCAAGGCAAGTCTGGTGGTACTGAGTGAGGGAAGTCATGTGTTATTTGATACAGAGAAAACGGGTAGGAAAGAGAACTAAATGAAAGCTATAACAGTTGCTTCTTTTTTTACTCTTCTCAAAATTCAAATCAGTTCTCTCATGGGACTCAAACAGAAGTTTCACACACAGGGATCAATTGCACAGTTCTTCAGCTCTTGTGATGTCAGGCAACTGAATCAAATGCCATGTATCACATACTTAGTGTAACATGACTGAAAATTTGGTGCAGGACATACAAAAGCTTCTGCAACTGGCTACACAAAGTTAAAAAAAAACAGAGAATCTAGAGTATGATGTTGCAACATGCCTCCCCAAATATCAGTGCATTTTTCCATATATTCTAAGCATTTGTGTCTGCTGGGTTTTTTTGATGGCACAGGAGCTTCAAAATAATATATTTCTTTTCCTCCACCTCCCTTTTTCATACAGTGAAACAGGGGCCAACTCAGAACAATCTGTAGAGATAACAGCTCTGAGACAGAATCTGCTGTACATGTCGAGTGTCTATGAACAACATTAGCATGTGTGTGCACTAGCTATTAATGGAGATGGGAGGATTTCCTTAAACTGAAGAGAAAGCAAGCTTTCTTCAAGCCTTTGCAGAGCATCCTACCTCCTAGTTGCGGTCCAGTAATATCAGCTGTCAGTCATCAGTGAAGTCCTACAACACCTTGTAGATGAGTAGCCATGAGTTTACACGTCTATTTAGAACCTTCATGGGCTGCAGGTTAGCCACCACTGTTTTCTAGAAAGACCACTCGGGTTCCAGCCATTAATTTGAAATTCTTAATTAATTTGAAGGTTCTTTAGATAAAGGTAGATAGAGCCACACTCTTTAAATACCTGTTGTGGTTTAGGAGTGGTATTCCCCAATTTAGTATTCCCACCAAAACCCACGCACCGCTCACTCGCTCCCCCTCTCACTCCCCCTCTCCATCTGGCAGCTGGAAAGGAGAATTGGAGGCCCAAAAGGTAAATATCATGGGTTGAGATAAGAACAATTTACTGGAACAGCAATGAAATAAGAAAACAAACAGTAACAATCCCAACAACAAAAGTATACAAAATAGAGAGTGATTCAGAGAATTCCTTCCCCCATCCTAGGCAAGGACATGAGGTGGTATTGAATAACTTCATGGTCCTAGCTATGCCCCCTCCTGCCTACTGCAAAAATTAACCCTGTCCTAGCTGGAACCAGGACAATACGATAAAAAGGAAATTTATGTAACCAAATACAATAATAATTATCTGTTCTTAAGCATAGTATGCTATGTCTCTGTAATATGTAAAACCAATGGCTGTGCCCCTAAATTTTTATCCACTGACTCGACTCCTGGCTGCTTTTTACAACCCTACATACCATCTCCAATTTAAAGAACATCCCTAAACTTTCATTATAATGTCAGCTGTACAAAAAGCTTTAAAGATTTGAATGGTTCATCTATGATTCACAAAAATTATAGGTCTGGTAGTTACTCCTCTTAGGGAATATGATGTCTTATTTTTAATTCATAATGACAGGATTCAAAGAGTAGATCCCAAGTAGTAGAATCTAACCTGCAAATGTACATTATGAAAGGGGGATGCAGCAAAACAAATTTTTTTATAAAACATCTTCCTGTGAGTTGAGACATGTCTGCCTCTAGGCACCCAATTCTATTTCAATCTCCTGTATCCTTTCCTATCCACTCCAGTTTATAAATGAAAATAGTCTTTTTCTTCCCAGTTTGAATCATATGAGGAGAGAGGAAGACACAAATTTTGAGTTTGGTGTGAGCTTATGCTGTCTAATAACATCAAAAGAGTTGCAATAATAACTGTAGCTACGTGAATTAGAAAACTACATTCAATTAGCTATAATAAAATAGAACAGAGGAACAACATTACTCTGAGTGAACATGAGACACAAATCAGCCTGTTGTATTTTCCCAGAGCTTACATTCAACTCTGCAAGACAAACCAAAACTATAACTGTTGAATGAGGAGGAAAAATTTTAGCATAGTGAAAATATAAGGCATCTGTGAATCCCATTACCTGCTTGTTCAATACCAAATCTCAGCATAGTATCCAGTCAAGAAAAATGTAGGATAAAACACAAGGAAAGTCTTCATTGAAATCTGTTAAAGGGATGGAGAATGTTTTAATAATTTCACTCCATCTTTGATGCTCATATTGTCTCATGGTTATCACTGAAGACAGTAAAAAAAAAAACCAACTTCTTACAATTCATCACGTCCCATAGAAGTTTCTGAAAAGTTGCTTTCTGCCTACCTGTTGGATTATGCCAGTCTTACACAAGTAGACATACAGGTAAGTTATTTATGATAAGTGGCAGGAAACACTGCCATGAGCTGTTTCTAAGTTCACTCAGCCACCTGTGAAAGCCCTTAACTTCTTGAGCAGAGCTTAGGAACCGCTAATTGGTGCTGTCCCATACTTTTGGCCCACTTATGCTGACACAGCTTCCTACCACAGACTTACTTTGCATTGGTCTACAGGACCTCTTTTGCCACTATAGCCATCTCACCTGTTCAAGCAATATGAACCACACACAGAGAATTACCCTTCTGTTGGGAGGCCTCCATTTCCACTGAGGCTTTGTCAGCAGTGCTCCATCAGTTTAGAAGAAGGTATTTTCCTTAAAAGGACTCCCAGTTGACATGGCTGTGCCAGTCCAACTTTACAACTTTAAAATGTAGAGCAAGACAAAATTCTGAGATGAAGTCCCCCTTTATCCATGATAATCTTCATTTTAATTCCCTTTCTTTGCTATCTGTTTTTTCAGCCTAGAAAGTTCACATTTTCAAGCCTTTATCCAGAACCAGAAACTTTCCTTATAATAAAGAAAACCAGGATTAATGTATTATATACTTATCTTCAGAACATTATAAATACACCAAATTATTGCAAGATTCTAGATAAAATGAACAGTACAGGCAAGAACTTCCATTTTCTCAAAGCTACAGGCAGAAGAAGATGTTGCCTAGAACTATAGAAACTTGCTATGGCCAAGCATATATCTACTTATTTACCTATCTCACCAGAACAGCTGATACATATCAAATTTACAGACAGATCTTCCTGATCTCACATTACTCCAAAAGCAGCATCTCTGAAATGAACTAGGTACAAGCGCTTTTTGCTCTTCAGTATGGAGAACACAACTAAACCTAAAATAAGGGATGTTATCCCTCATTCAAATTTCTTTCACAAAAAGGGAATTTCTCTTTCAAGATTGATCAAGTTTATAGTTATTTTGGTTCATTCCTATGCGTACTCCAATATCAGACAGATGTACAGTGGTAGCCTAACTGCATGACTCAGATTTTAGTGACTGCTTTTTCCTTTCTTTTCCAACACTTACTGAAAGAATGCAGTAAGTGGAGGAGAAAGGACCTAGAAAAAGAAACTTGGTAGACTTCTAAGGTTCTATTTTAAACAGCCCCCATAAAAAAGGTACAACAAAATCTCGAAAAACTCTAAATACACTAGAGGCTGTATTTTGAGATCACAGTGTTGTTCACATAATCATAGAACATTCTGTTAAGGGAGAGACCCACAGGGATCATCAAGTCCAGCTCTTAAGTGACTAGTTCATACAGGGATTGAACCTGCAACTTTGGTATTATTAGCACCATGCTCTAACCAATGTTGTGTTTATAGCTTCATAGAACATCTAAAGACAAGTTATCAGGCCACCTTAGTTTAAGACAATTATAGGGAGTGGAGACTCCAAAATGAGCTACCTCCCCTTAGTTTTAACCACTCCCCTTTCACCAATAAGGAGACATGAATGCAAGAAGATATAAGTGGAAAAATAACAGTTTACTAGAAAACAAACAACAGCAGCCAGGATAATAGCAATAACCACTAGACACAAAGGTGCTGAATGATGAGTGGAAAAGACTCCTACTAAAAAAGTAGGTATGTTTATTCCAGCGCTGGGACACATGGGGGATAGCTTCTCCAAAACCATGCATGCCAACAGCTGCATTCAGCTTGGTATTTATCGGGTTACAAGTTCCATATTCATTAAGTTTCCCAATACGCCTGTAGATATTCATCACCTAGCCCTTCCCAGCCTCACTTCGTATTATAATGAACCCAAAAGTCATTTACATCTACTTTGCGCGTGCACAGTGTTGACTGTTGGCTTTGGTAGGGGTCTCCGAGGGTCTTCTTCCGATGAAGTCAGGAGTCTTCCTCATCCTGAACTTTTCACCTTTCCTCCCTGCACATGCTCTTTATACCCCTGGCCCAAGTTTAAGCTTCGAGACTGGTTTGAGCTAGTTTTGGGTTGAGCACAGGATGTCTGTCCGAGACTCCCCCTGCCCTTATCAGTGGTCTTTTATCTTTTCTTCCTGCTCTGGTATGCTGACCAAGCTAGATGCATTGTTCCTAACAAACTAATTCTTCTGCTTCCCATCCCCCTGATTCACTGAAGTCCTTGGACTCCCCAGGAACAAAGAAAACAAGATGCCAGGAGTCTTGGTTTAGGACAATTTAAGGGAGACACTCTAACATGAGTTACCTCCCCTTAGTTTTAACCAATCCTTTACCACCCATAAGGAGAAATTAAGTAGATGTAAGTGAAAAAGTACCAGTTTACTGACAAGCAAAACAACAACAGGCAAAAAATAACGGTAAATAATCATTAGATACAAAATTGCTAAATCTGCCCAATTTCCCTGGGAACAAAAAGAAATTTAAAATGGCAGTGACACCTCCCCACCAAGATGGCTGCTCCACAGCCAAGCACATGGCTCAAAAGACAAAAGGAAAAATGGGAGCAGCCCTCCCACCCTACCCCTTATCTCTCCAGCAGTGGAAACTCCATCAACAAAGGCAGCTGGCACACTCCAGCAGCTGCTACTCAGTCAAGAGCTAGAACTCATGAAGAGACTTTGCCATCCTCTTGGCAGGCAGGAGACAGCAAAGCAAGGCAAGGCCAGCCGGGCTGGACCGACTCTCCCTTCTTGCCTTGGCTGGACGCTGCAGGTGGGCTGGGGACCGCACAGAGCAGGGCTGCTCCACTCCTCTTGACACAATGTCCTGGCCACAGTCAGGCACTCCCAGAATTCCTCTTGAAGCAGTCCAAGATGCAAGAGAGGAGTAAAAGAAGGGAAAAAAAACCCCAAAGCAGAACCTCTGCCTGGAGCAAAGACCACAAGGGACTCTGACTTTTTAAAGGAATCCCAGCAATCCCCCAAACCTGGTGCCCTGTCTTTAAAAGAGATAGTAATAATTTCAGGCACAGAAAGATATGGAATACAATAATATTTTGGGTTACCCAAGACAGGGGGGAAGCCCCTCCTCTCCAGATGGCAATCACTGTAGCATGCCACATGGACCAGAAGGCAAAGAATATGGCAAAGAAGCCCTGCTTGACTCAAACGTCCCCTTGGAACAAAAAACAGGAAGCAGTTCTGGTGGCAGACAGGGTGTGCTGGCATTGCCTTGGGGGGCTCTGGCCCCAGGGTGTCAGCTCCCTTGCTTCCTTTCAATGACCATAGTGGTGCATGCGTGTGTGAAGTTAGGGCAGCTGTTCGCTGCCTCCTCCTCTGTTGCACTCAGCCGGTGTCAGTGCTACTGTCACAGGTCCCTGTCCCAAAGGGAAGGAAGGGGGAGAAGAAAGTGGACCTGTGGAGCACTGAGGAATGGTGGCCCGAGCCCCCAGCAGTCCCATCTTGGGATGGCAGCTGCAGAAAGGTATTCACTCTGGAACAGTTTTGGATTGCAAAATTCAGCTTCTCAGGTTTCTAATCAGAGAGCTGCCCAAAGCAACTTCCTTGGAAGCCCAGAGAGAGACAAGAGAGGTCTCCGCGTGTCTGTTCCCTGTCTTTTAAAGGGACCCCAGACTCCCCCTTTTCCGTGAACCAGGGTAAAACACTAAAGTTCCATTTCCCATGTTGTCGACTCTTAAAGTGACAGTAGTGCAAACGGTGCAGATGGACGTAGAGGATATACGGAATACAGTACACATTTTTTGGGTCACCTGGGACACTACCATGATGCATTCTAAGAGTAAGTTACAATATGAGCAGCAAACATGTCTTTAAGATATGTTAGTTAGCACCTCAACAGACAGGACTCTTCTTTCACATTCAGCTAACTTATCTGAGTGAATGTAACTAAGAAAACTTAAGTCCTTGGCTCATCAACAGAGAGCCTCTTACTACAGGCTCAGCAACAGAGCAACTGTTGACCTTTAGTGATTTATTTGCATTTCTGCCTGGGGATAATTGTGGGTATGTATTTATATATACACACAGAGGCACACACTTATAATCCATGTATCAGTTAACCAAATTACACAAAAAATATTCCCCAAAGGAAATAACATAAAACCAGACCATTTATTGTTTGCAAATGTTGCCTCAGAAACCTCAAGCATGCACTTCATGCAACCTTAACTTTTGTGCCCCAAGGAATTCTACTAACTACTGCTCTGTAATTTATAAGTATAGGAGTGGAGGGGGATCTCATGTCCAACATTTGGTAACGATATATCTGAAACTAAAGTAAAGAAAGATAATTCCTTTGTTCAAAGGAAGGCTACTTTATTTTCCTTGATTTAGATGCCAGGGCCAAGTTTAATCAGCAGTGCAAGTACAACTGCCCTACTACTATTCTGCCCAGGTACTTCCAACAGCAGAGATTACTGAACAGAGACTCAGCCAATTCAATTTCATCTGTCCATGTTGAAGAAATAGATGAAATGCCAAAAATGATAAATAAACTGCATTTCAGTTTGAGTTTTCAGTAATCAC
This sequence comes from Corvus brachyrhynchos, assembly GCF_000691975.1. NCBI lineage: Eukaryota > Metazoa > Chordata > Aves > Passeriformes > Corvidae > Corvus > Corvus brachyrhynchos. The sequence continues at coordinate 369,886 of NW_008240029.1, read as the reverse complement.
TCAAACCAGACACGTTTGGTAACAACTGTGTTAAGATCACTGCTTATTTTGCGTAGTTGAGATAACAGCACTTGCTTACAGCTAAGCCCTAGCTGCATTAGAAGGGGTAAGTAGTTGTATGTGTGGAACGGTTTATCACAATACCAGTGACTTTAGGTATAACTATATCCATGTATTTATTTTTACATCCAACACATCTTGCTATTTTTTGGTGAGTTATGACTGAAAGTGATATACACTGAATCTGTACAATCCTTTACAAGTATATATAACAATTATTCCTAGCATATTAACCCATGCCCAGGTCTTGTAAGCCCTGTCCTGTCAGCCACTGCTTTCTCCTTACTAAGAGTACTCTACATATTAATTTTGCCATTACAATACTTTCCAAAATTTTGAAGATAGGAATTTTTGTCCCCTGTTCAGAACAACCTTGACAGAGAAATCAGGGAATCATGTAAATAACTACTTTGGAACAACTGAGAAATTAATCAAGTTTGAAGAGAGCATTCACTTTCTGAGTACAGTGGAAACACAGGTAATTATGGCTGACACTTGAAAAAAGAATGTGCTTAGTGAGTGACTCTGGGGGCAGCATCTCTGGCCCTTCCCTTCTAGTAAGGCTATTCAGATGTTTCAGCAAATCATCCTAATTTCTGAGGTTATATTGACCGCTACAAGAGGAGTTTTCAGCTCCTGTGTGAAATTTGCCAGTCAATAGCTTTCTTTTCCCCAAGGGATAAATGAGTCAAATGGCACCTGCCTCAAAGATGTTTCCTTTATTGTCTCTAATAATCAGCCAGAGCAGTTAAAATCAAAATACAATTACTTGAAATTTTATAGTGAGGTAAAAGATTGCAGTGGCAATTTTGTCTGTAATCTGAATATTCTTTATAAAAAATATTTAACAGTAATAAAGGTTTAATGATCATGAAAGAGGATGTGTGCTGGTTTTGGCTGGGTAGAGTTAACTTTCTTCACAGTGGCTGGTATGGGGCTATGCTCTAGATTTGTGCTGAGCACAGTGAGGATAGTAGAGATGTTTTTGTTGTTGTATGCAGAGCCAAGGCCTTTTCTGCTTTTTGTTCTGCCACACTGGCAAGGAAGTTGGGGGTAGTTGGGAGGAGACACAGCCAGGACAGGTGACCAGACCATATGACATCATGCTCAGTTTATAAAGTGAGTGGAAGAAGGAGGAAGGGGGAGACATTTGGACTGATGGTGTTTGTCTTCCCAGGTAACTGTTATGCTTGGTGGGGCTCTGTTTTCCTGAGGATGGCTGAACATCTGCCTACCCATGGGAAGCAGTGAATTAATTCCTTGTTTTGCTTTGCTTGTGTGCACAGCTTTTCCTTTCCCAATTAAACTGTCTTTATCTCATATCACGGGTTTTCTAGCTTTTACTTTTCCCACTCTCTTCCCAGTCCAGCTGGTGGGGGAGTGAGTGAGCAGCTGCATGGTGCTTGGCTGCTGGCTGTTAAACTATGACAATGTGTTGAATTTATATTTATTCCCCTTAAAAAGTACCTCTCAGTGACATCAGAACAGCCTGCAGTTTGTAAACATAGCTATTACAGAGCACCCTCATGCAAATTTGCTAGATTTTTCTGACTCAGCTTTGGCTGGAGCTGTTCATGTATTCCCAGAAGCCTTTCAGTAATAGCAGTAATCATTATAAAACACTTCCTTGTTTAATTCTTGACAAGTTGAAAATTCACAGCTAGGTGTAGTGTGAGGCAGCAGATCTAACCAGGAATTAGGCTGTGGTGGCCTTGCACAATGCATTTGTCTCTGTTACCTTTATTTTTTGCTTGGTTTTATTACTTGTGAGTACAAAAATCACCTTGCTTTAGATCTCAGTCTTAATTATTTTTTCTAGCAGTTTTCAAACTCAGCAACTTCAGTCTTGGATATTTCATTCAGATTTCCTGAAAACAGGAGGTAGCTGAAGGATGCAAACTATGCTACTGCCTCCTGAGAGGGACCAACCTGGTTTTATTTATGCCTCAATATATGTTATACATGAGGTGAAGCATTTCTATAAGGGCTGTACATGTGCTGGCAGCCCTGTCCCCAGGGAGACTCTGCCTGGCAGCCAAGTCCCTGGCAGGGGAGAGAAACTTCCACGATTGGGCTGAAAGCGACCCCTCACTGTCCGGTGGGGCAGATGCCCGGATGTCCAGGAAAAATGCCTGGGAAAAAATGCTTGGCAAATCAGGCTGCAGGAGGAGCCGTAGCACATAAAAGCAGTTAACTGCGACACAACCAGGGCCATTTTCTTTGGGTTTCTTGGAGGGAGCCGGGACTCACCCAAAGGGTCAGCTTGGCCCTCCTCCCACCCTTGCCTTTTCCTCCCTGTGGTCCTGCTTCCCTGTCCGCACCTGTTCTGCCCTGCTTCACTGCTTCCACGAGGCAGCTTGTCGCCACAACAACCTGATGCTCTGCTGCTTCCCTGGCGGAGCAGACACCACCGGCACCCAGCCGCAGCCACCACCGCTGCCGTGTTTCCCTCATTCCCTGCCGCACCTGTCTGCCGCAGTACCAGCCTGCAGCCAGTCTGCAGTACCAGCCCGTGGCAGCTAGTTTGCAGCTGCTGCTGGCACCCAGCCGCTCACAAGAGCTGCCCAAGCTCGCTGTGGCTTGCTGCCAATGCCAGAGACCCACTGCCGCAGCTGCTTGGAAATTGTGCCCAACCGCTCACAAGAACCATGTGGGCTTGCCGTGGCTTGCAGCACACATGTGAATCAGGGGGAGGAGGGGAAAGCAAAGGTTAAATGATTTGCTAAGTAGTTGTTTGTTAAAGGCAATGCATACAGCTTGCTCAACACTTACTGGGCCTACCAAAGCAGGATGAAAAGATATAAGACTATTGATAAAGGGAAGGAATCTTGACCAAAGATCCTGTTTTCGAACCTAAAACTAACTTAAACCAGCCTTGAAGTTTGCATTTGGGCCAGGGACATAAAGAGCATGCGCAGGGAAGCAAGGTGAAAAGTTCGGAATGAGGAAGACTCTTTACTTCATCCCGGAGACCCCTGCCTGCGACCACCAGATGACACTGTGCAAACACAACGCAGATGTAAATGACTTTTGGGCTCATCGTAATATGAGGCGAGGCTAGGGGGGGCTAGGCAATGAATATGTATAGGCATATTGGGAAACTTAATGAATATGGAGTTTGTAACCCGATACATACCAAACTGAATGCAGCTGTCGGCACACATGACTTTGGAAGAATTATCCCCCATGCATCCCAGCACTGGAATAAACATACCTACTTTACTACTTATTCCAGTAGTGGAGTCTTTTCTGTATATCACATGCTCCATCTGCTGAGCTGATGCCGACAGAGCGCTCAGGGTTCTTACGGTAAGGCTGTTCCTGTCTTCTGTTTCTCTCTCTGTCTCTTTCTCCCTCTCTGCTCTCTTTTCTATCCCCCTTCAGTAAGAACATTTACCCTTCTTTATCAGTAAACAGTTCTCAGATATAATTCTGCCGCATTTGCGCTTCATTTTCGTCTGAGAAATCAATCAAAAAGAATTCTCCCCGACTCCCCCTTTTACAGCAGGACAGGACACCTCCATCAATACCATCCTGAGAGCACATCCTTGTTCATCGAGTCCACTCAAGAGACTGACCTCAAGACACTAAAACTCAGGAAAACAGACCTAGTTAACTTTGCTGTTTATCTCTGTTTTAAATGCACTTACTTCTTCTCTTTCCTCCTTTCCCAAACCAAAGGGCATTCACTTAATAGACTCTCCACAGTCCAAACCACAGTAAAGAAAAACAAGCTTCAGCATCTAGAGTACAAAAGAGAAAAATAGTGTTTGCCACAGCTGAATTCAACCTTAACTTCATCCTTTTACAGAAAGAGGGACGCATATCAACAAAGCAGTTCTTCCTTTTGCAAACCTGCCATATACTTGGCCTCTGCCTTCCCCTTTCCTCTTGTCCGCTGCCCTGTAATCACCCCATTCCTGGTGAACAAAGGTTCATTCTCCCTCACTACCTCTCCCTCTGGAGGCATGATGGTAAACTGGGTGAAAACCTCGGACAGTACCTTTAAGACAGCTGAAATCCTCTCAGTGAATCCTGCATTAGTGACAGTTTTCCCCTTCTCTTTTTCTTCATATTCTAAGCGAAGTTACCATTAAACAACAGCCTCTGAAGGAAATCTTCACAACCTGTGTTTGTGTGTTGTGTGAACCAAGGACAGCATCAAATTACAAGCACACTTGAGGGAAAAAGATGCTTTTCTGTCTCTCATTAATTTCATTTAGATTACAAAAATACTGTAATATTTGAGACAAGATTCTCTCAATCGGCAATCAACATGCAATCTCTAATGTTTTGCTGCTCCTTCTCTAGTGTCAGGGGAATCAAGGACCAGTCAAACTCACAGACAGATACGAAATGTAGAGATGTACAGAAACCAGCTGATGGAAACTTAACTTGTTTAGGGTTAAGCAATGGCCATGGTAGCCCAAGGAGAGGGATTAGAAGGGGCCGTGGAACTATTCATAGTGTGCAACTCTTCAGACTGCAGAGTAGAAGCTTGGAAATGTCACACTATATATAACAAAGTCAGGTTGTCAGATTACACAATTTATTTTATGGAAGTAGCGTCCATGTAGTAAAGCAGGTATGTGATGCTGAATATCTCTATGCTTACACTCCATTCAGAGTCACTTCCCCTAACTTTACAGCCATGCCATTTTAAATGGCTCCAAGTTTGAAAAAAATTAGTCAGACTCTTTGGCATGTTGCATTTAATCCAGGGAGATGTCTCTCTCTGGTGCAGTGTTTATCACATGTAAAGAAAAGAACTTTTGGTATAACCAAAAGTGGGGTATATTACAAGAGCAATAATTATCAAAAAATTTTATTTCTGGAAACATTGATAAAATTTCTTTTCAGGTTGTGGTCTGATAGATTCCAGACTTTCTCTTTTAAGCAGTTCCATTTTCACCAGAGAAATCCTCAAGTTAAATAGATATTTACTTTTCAGGTTACAAATTTATTTAGGCTAACTACAGATTACAGAGGAGTTATTTGTAGGCGTAAGGAAAAAATATTTGCATCTGTTTTTGGTGGTGAGTTTGGGTTTGGGTTTTGCTTTTGCTTTCCTTTGGGTTCTTTGCATGGGCATCCTAAATATTCCCATTTCTTGACTTACATAAATATTATTTTAAATATAGGTGGTTTGTATAGGATTGTGTTATGGTTTTACTCTTCTATTTTGGTTACAATAAATAAAATAGTACATGGTCACCCTGAAAAATACAGATAAAGAGGAATGTAAAAGTATACACAGGGAAACAAGAAGCACTGATAGTTAATTAAGGAGAGTGAAAAGGATGGAGTAATAGTGAAAGATGATCGAGTTACAAACTGTTCATAGTAACTGCTATGAAACTTTGTAAACATGTACATGCTGGAATACAATTAAAGTGAGAGGTTACTTCATTACTCCTAAAACAAGGAGGAGATAGCTTTTTGATGTTTAAAAAAAAAGTAAAAATTTCAAGCTTCTTCCTGAAACTTTAAAATATTTCCCAGAAATGTGGCCCTGCCTCAGGAGTGCTGATGGAGCGAGACGATTGCAGTGCCCTCCCGCGGCGGCAAGCATCCACTCACCGCAGGCTTGCGGCCGGGGATGACCCTTCTACTGCGTTTCTTCCCTGCAACAGCAGATGTCAGATGGTACACTAATGCTGAAAAAACCATGTGCTCTCTTCTAAACACGCATGTTGGACAGAGTTGCTAATAATTAATAACTAATTAAAACAATTAATATTTTATATAACTAAACATAATTAACTGATTAATAACTACTATAGATTTTTATTCCCCCCAGGATTAGGTCAGTGCATCAGCACCTGACAGATGTTCATACAAAATTTGATGCTGTTCTGAGCAACATAAAACGCTGCTACAGCTTCAGTCAGCACGAGGGTGCTGGCTGCACAAACAGGACACACATAGCAAGGAGTACTGGAGCATGCTGCAGCAGTGTCCAGAAAAATGGTTACGAAAAGCTTCAATTTGGAGCACACATTCACACATTTCACTTTTTACAGACTTCATAATAAAAATCACTAAGCACAGGTGTGGAGTAATGCAGAAAACATAGAAAAAGCTTTTGGCTATCTGTGTCAGGATGTACTGTGCTAATTTTATTTGCACATTTCAGTCTTCAGAGATGTAGGGAGGAAGATGAAACATTTAATCCCAAGACCATCTATTTCAGTAAGTAGTTCTTCTTTCCAATGTGAAGCTTTGCTTGCCTACTTAATCTGTTCATTTCCCATGGAAATATTCCATATCCTTCTTCTTTTTTATGTGATTAAAACCTTTCACATATGCAAAATAACCACATTGCTTTTTTTGCCTTTCCACAGCTGAGGCAAACATTACCATAAACTTCTGACTTTGGAAGAAGATACACAACTGAACCTAAATCCTGATGGTCCTAAGTGCCCAAGATTATTTGGCATATTTTGGCAAAATTATTTTTACTCATTTTCTAGTGGGTCCCTCCAAAAGACTTGTGGTAAAATATCTTTTCTTGGGTTTTCATCTTTTGCTCAATCTCCCTGTCTCTTCCTCACCCCATCTTTAACTTCCTCAGCTATTTTTGTTTCACTTCATTTCCACTTTTCTTTGCAGCTCTTGCCTTCATATCCAACTTTTCTTTCCTGTTCAAGATATCCGTTGCTCTCTGCCTTCCTCTGAATCTCCACATACAAACCTTCCTCCTACTTCTGAGTGCCCACTACTCTACCCTCTCTCTTCATTACTCTCTCCAATTCACTAAAGGTTTAAAGTCAAGAGAACAATCAAGAAGCAGTTTTGTTACACACATGGGGGAAAAAGGGAACATTAATATCTGCTTAAATCAGTTTCTCCTTCTGTTAAGAGATGAAAGAAGAATCAGGACTGAGCCTGCTTGCACAGCTACCAAACAGTAATTTAATCAGTAAAATATCTTGCTTGAAAAAAGGGTGATTCTTAACCAAATGTAATATAAGTATAATTTTAAAAGGTATGTGGCTTTGGGTGTGTTAAGTTTGTTCTCTAGTGCCTGATGACAAAAGACCCTGAGTAAACATAAAACATCTGTTTCTCTGGCATCTTTAGATATGTAAAACTTGCTTAGATAAATTTAGCATGGCTGGGTAGACCAGCAACCAAAATTGTGCCTTTCAGGAGGGCACCAGATTCCACCAGATCTGCTTGCAGGAAGTTCAGAAAGTCAGAAATAAAATACCCTTCTTGTAGTAAATCACAGAATACAGTGACAACAACTGAAAAGGAAGGAAATTATTAACAGGGATTTTTACAAAAAATTCAAGTCTGCTAGAACAGCATGTAATTTTAAAGAAAGAAGAAGTTATAATAAAAATGAGTTAGAACAACTTATTTATTTCTTCTGGTTTATGAATACGTTGTGGGTTTTTTCCTCCTTCCCTCTCTTTATACAGGAACAGACAATCTTTTCATAAATGATCACAGTTATAGTGAAACTTTTCTCATTATTCCAAAATCAGTTTCACAGGAATATCTTTTAACTTCCCATTGCGACTCATTTGTACGTCACAACAAGAAATCCCATAATAACTGTGCATGCATTGCAAGGGACAGGAGAAAGGCTGAACAGCAGGAAGAAGACACCAATAGGACTCATTTTCCTTTGTTCTTCTCTGACCAAACTGTCATGGCCATGTATTAGAGGAAATTAAAACAACAGAAGGCTTCTGTATTTCTTTGCATGGCTATTTCCTTTCACCTACCATTTCCATAGGGTTTGGTTAGAGCAGACCACATCCCCCAAATGCTGAGGAAATGGTACAGTCTTCAGTGGCCCTATATAAGCTTAACTCTGTTAAGCTGTTCACTTTTCTTCTTTTGATACTTTGTCTTAATTATGATATCTTAATCATGAGCTGAAATGTTGGAAAACATTCTTCTTAGGATTTACTTGCTTTCATCCACTTGTTAGTAGCAGGTCTTTCTCAGAATAAATTTGCTCTGTTTTCACCTGGTGCTTTCTAGTACAACCAGATGGATGGTCATGGAACTGGCTCTTAACCCACCAACTCCCTGCTACATCTGTCTGGAATCTAAGGGAGAAATGGGAGCAAATACATAGAAAATATAATTTCTGCATCATATAGTAAGAGGCCACAGCATATATAAGTGTCCCAGATGCAAGTGTGCATGGCAATTCCAAATAGCTCCATGTGGCCATATTTGGTTGTGGGGCTTCCCACTTTGGCCCTAGTGCTGGAACCATGCTGGGCAGAATTGCTGTCTGCTGCAAATACCACACTGCTCTGGTTTCACAAGGAAAACATAGCTTTCTCAACCCATAACCCCTTCCCAGCAATTTGAATCTTTCACTACTAGCAATGCATGTTGCAAATAGATACCACAACTATTGAGGGATATCCAGATCAGTAACAGTGGTAACAATCAGAAGGGAAAGGACGAATTATAGGGGGACCTTTCCTAATGAAAGGTCTGGGGTTGATGTTCTGGGTCTAGCAACCCAAGCAGAGACGTGCAGCTCTGGGGAGGAGTCAGGATTTCCTGCCCTTGATCTTTGTACTTGAAAATTATTTTTGTACCTTTATAAACACCTGTCCTTTCAGATGGTGACAACAGTATGAGAATGTATGCAACATGCATTAAAGCAGGAAAAGTCAGAGGGGAAAAGCCATAGCATTTCTTTGCTGACATCAATTACTGAGCTCCCAAGGACAGTGTTTCAAGAATATACAATAAATACAGTAAACACTAAACTGCTGCACCAAATTTTGTCTTCTGTCTGCCTGAAAGCAAGACATGATGTTACCTTTTGCAGTTTTTGCAATTGGCAGCACCCTATGATTTTGAAAGCCTGAACTCTGCTCCTGGTTAGTACTGCAACTAAAGCAATTAGCCTTGTTTGCATTTTTGCAGTCATTCTTTTTTGCACAGAATGAAAATATGTCCCTGTGAACTTACTTTTTGGTGCACTCTGCCAATTATGTTTGCAAACTATGATTTCTGCTATGTCCTGAGAGCTGTATGTATCCGACACTGTAATCATCAACTCTTTCCTCCTCTTGCACATTATCGTGAAAAGTCATCCTTTTAGCTCAGAAGGCCCCTCTATATAGCAAAGGTTCTGGTTTTCCCACACACTGCATGGTATTCAACTGTGAGAACTAGGTTCACACGTATTCCACAGTTCATGATGTTGTGTCCCAGTTAAACATTTATATGTGTGATTGAAAAGAGAAACAAAACAGGTTATAATCCCATATGTAGTTCTGTACCTTGTCCTAAAGTCATTTGTTTATCTTGTGAAGGTCTTTGCATGACATCTTTCCAGTTGATAAAAAGAGGCCAGTCAATGAAAGTCAGAATAAGTGTGCTTCAAAATAGTCCAGCAGCCCATGAGATGGTGTTATAATCAACACGTGAAGGTGCTTTTCCAGTAGCCATAATATCATGGCCAGGAAGCAGTTACACTGGGTACAATATTTTTTTCTCAATCCCCCCAGTCTCTGAGTGCCTTTGAGGAATGTACAGCATGACTTCAGCCAAAGGGAGAAAGCTCTCTCTTAGCCACAAAATTCTGTACCTGTGTAAGCAAAAACTGTACCCCAGAGTCATTATAGTAATGATATGGACAGTACCAGATCTGTTTGATTTAGCTGCTGCTAGGAATGGATATACTGCAAAAACAGTGAGGGAAGCACTCAGTGAATACAGCCCTCTTCAGCAGTAAAGCAGCCTTTTAGCAAGACTTTTGGGGAACATGCATGTTGTCATCCTAGTTCCTTAAGCTATATACCTGAAGTTTGAAAATTATTTGAAAAGTCTCTTCTAAAGAGTAGGCAAGCCAAGCATATATATATATATAGTAAAGAACTGTTATTCCTATTTTCCCACATCTTCGCCTAAAGGCTCTTGATTTCAAAATATAATAACTTGGAGGGAAAAGGGGTTATATCTGCCACTTCAAGGGGGGCCTCTGCCTTCCTTAGCAGACACCTGTCTTTCAAAACCGAGACACTGTGTAAGCAAAAACTGTACCCCAGAGTCATTATAGTAATGATATGGACAGTACCAGATCTGTTTGATTTAGCTGCTGCTAGGAATGGATATACTGCAAAAACAGTGAGGGAAGCACTCAGTGAATACAGCCCTCTTCAGCAGTAAAGCAGCCTTTTAGCAAGACTTTTGGGGAACATGCATGTTGTCATCCTAGTTCCTTAAGCTATATACCTGAAGTTTGAAAATTATTTGAAAAGTCTCTTCTAAAGAGTAGGCAAGCCAAGCAAGATGGACAGATGAAGTAGTAACTGTTGCAACAAGTAGCATTTTAGTCTGCCGATCACACACATAGAGAAAGTTTTTCTTACCTGGTAGGACCAGAAGTTGGATAGATGGATTTCAAAATTATTGGTATTATGGAAAATATCAACAAGAACAACTTATCATGTAAAATATACTTCGATTTTTAAACCATTGTGTCCTCAACACCAAAACACAGAGAAAGAGTCAGAGTAGTGTTTTCCTGTAGTTTCGTTTAAGAACAAGATATGAAGTCTAACATCCTGATGCTGGATGTTGATGCTGAGGTTTTTGATTTTGTCAGTCTGATATTCTGGTGTATAGATATTATATACCACACTGTTTGGAATATACTCTAGAAAACAGAAAGCTAAGCTAAAACTAGGTCACATGTAAGGAAATATATGAGCTCAATGTAAAGATCTTCCTTCAGGACTGAGTGATAAATCTCTTTTTTGTCACTATCAAAAGCTACAATCACTGCTGCTGCATTAGACAGTCAATCTCTGCCTTTTTTCATGCAAAGAACTGAGACAGCACAGAAAAAAGATCACAATAGGGGGCAAAATCAGGTCCCTGTAAAGAGTCTATTATTCTTGAATTGTCCTTTTCTGAAGACCGTAAACATTTCTGCAGCTTGTAAACTCTATTAGCTCAATATATAGTCTACAAGAAAGAACATACATGAAAAATGTCTTACACAGAGCAAAGTAATGTGGAGGGTAAAAATGCAGAGACTTTAAATAGTATTAGAATTATTTATATATTGAATGTTTTTCATATTGATTTTTTGTTTTGTTTTTAAAATGTAGCTTACATCAAATTATTCCCTTTCAAATAAGAAAACAGTATTACCCTTCAAATAAGAAAACAGTATTAGTATTTGGATCAACAGATATTTAACTGTAAATTCCTCTGCATTCCAGAATCCGACTATTCCCGTAGCTAAAAAGACAGTAAAAGGGGTAGAATGCGGTGAGAAACCACCATGTACTATAATTTCTACATTTTACTTTATATACTGGAGACTGTCGGGGAAAAAGATCCACAAGTCAATGCTTGCAAGGTTTTTTAAAATCTGCAAGTACTTTCAGAAGAATGCTTTCAACACAGTGTGATTTTCACAGAATTTAAAGCCACGATTATGAAGGTAATTAGGAGTGTAGATTTTCCAAGTGACACCAGTAATATTTTTCAGCTTTCCATTTTTAGGATTTCTTGCAAGATATCCTCTCTAGTCCTGGCTCCCAGTTTCTGTAAAAGGCCCCAAACTGCCAACAGGATTTTAGAGGAGGAATGCCTTATGGTAAATTTTTTTCTGACTTCCTACAGGAAGAGCAAAAAAAGAGTGATTCTCCACTCACCATTACCCAAAAATGTAAGTTCAGTGAATTTTCAAGAATCCATTAGCCAGCAGTCCATTCATCTGTGTGAACTAATGTGTATTCAAGTGTGTATCCCAGCTTCATACCACAAATTCCCAAATTAAATCTTTCTTCTCAGTAAGCATAGACTGAAAATGCACTTTTCATATTTTTCCTCTCAGTGTTTGACAAGTATAAGCCAGGTTTCAGTTTGCAGTCAGATCTGAGACACGAAAGTGTTGAAGACCATAATTCAATTGATTAGATCTTTAGCTTTAAAAAGTTACGGTATAAGTGATCAAAACACTGAAGATAGGATTGAAATGCAACTTCAGTATTGACAAGGATTCTTATTATTTGTTTATTCCATGCTTTTAGCTTTTGTAACAAAGTGTAATACATAAAATTCTACAGTATGTAGAAGCAACATAGGACATGAATATTTATAAGAAAACTGTTACATTCACAATATGGATAACAGCTACCCTTTCAAGTGCACAAATCTGTAGCAAGGTTCATCATTCTCATCCCTCTTTTCTCATTCTCACCATGTTTCAGAAAAAAGTTAAGATTAAAATTTTAAATCTTGTGAGAAAAGCCTTTGCAGCTGTCTGAGCTGGAATTAGAAAGAGTTTTAAACAATTTAAACTGAAAGTTCTCTGATGAGTTTCACACAGTTTATTTTTCCATCTAATGCCCTCTAACATTGGTGAAACCTGTCCAGGTTTGCTAGCTTTTTGAATAATGTTCCAATATTGTTACACTGACAACTTCAATATGGCTGCAAAACCCAAGAAGCAGCAAGCATTGCCAGAATGTCAGTCAGAGCTGCCTAAGGCTCAGCTTCCACACTTCTACAAAAGCCTCTGCCTTTCAAGATGGGGGCTATGCACAATGAAACAAAGCACTTGATTCTGATCTATTAGTTCTACGTTTTAATGAACATTTAGCATCAAGGTCCCTTCATGATGGATTGCAAGTGAGAAGTAAGTCAAGTAAGGCAAATATCTTTCTGCTTTCAGTGTTCTTCCACTTCTCTTTTCATGGATGTTCATAGCATTCATTGATCCCAGCTGATATGTTAAAACCATGCTCCTTTTTCTGTGGGATACATTAAAACCATGCTTCTTTTTCTGTGGGGAAAACAGCAAAGTGCAATGGTTTGGTGACACAGAGGATACCCCATAACTCTTGGAGGGTTCTGTCAGTGCTGCTTTTGTCTAGACTCTTACATCTTAAGTCTTGCTAGATGTGTAAATGCATTCCTAAATAGGAATTCTTTGCAAATAAGTGCTGAGGAAAGAAAAGCCATCCCCATACTGGTCTAACATGATTCCACAGTGAAGAACAACTTTTGCCTTCAGATCACTGGCTTTAAAATACCACAACCTAGAAACCCTAAAATCCTGCAAGGTTTGTTCAGTTTCAGCAAATGCATTCTCTTCTTTTCCCAGTGGGGACATGTAGGTACAAAAATGCTGTTAGCGAGGATTTTCTTGCTATTTTCTAAGTCCGTGAGAGACTTTTCTCTCTCACAGAAGAGGTAGCAGGGAATGTAAACAACCAAGCCACCTGCAACCTTGGAAAGTCTTGTCTATGGTATAGTAGAAAAATATTTTGATAATGGATGTTTTAGGATTTTGGCCAATCACCCCCAAGGGGTGGCTGGTCCTTTGTCCAATTAGACTATGAAGAAAAAAGTCTATAAAAGAGTTTGTAAAATAATTAAATAAATCAATCTTGCTGCACAATTCCTGCCTGCTGGATCTTCTCCTCCTCCTCCTCCCTATGGCTGCGGGACACGGTGATATACCCTAGGGCCCAGGCCTGTGGTAATAACCTCTTGTATAGTGCTAGCATTCATCACTAAAATTTAAAGTCTGTATCCATAACAGCTTGAAGCCAGGCATAATCCTCCACAAAAATCTGAGAATTAACTCTATAAGTTAACCAAGTCCAGCCTTTGCAGAACAGTTAAAGGTTCATCAATATAGAGAGGAGTCTTTTAAAGCTTGGAATGACAGTCTGAATATTCATAACACATCTGTAAAACACCAGTCAAAAAAATCCTAAAGACAGCACAAGGCTGCCTCAGCTTTGTCATATCTTTCACCCCCCTCCCAAGAAAACTGTTTTTCTGTTTTACAGTTAAATTGTGGAACTGATAGCAGCTGGATGTTTACTGAAATAACCAGCCATCTTCAGGGGGCACAAGGCTTTGTCCAGCATGGATGCACCCTTCTATGTACTCAGTGACACTGGGCCACCTTCCCCCAGTTTGCACTCACCTATTATGATGCAGGCAACACAGGGTTTGTGTGTTATACCCTCTAATAGGCCAATCAATTTGTCATCAGAATTGTTAGTGTTTTCATCTGGTTTTCTTAAGACCCAAGTTTATGGTTTCTACTCTGTTACTGCATCCCAAAATGCTTTTGACAAAAGGATCATCAGCTTATTTGAGAGCAGAATTGTGGTGATGTTAAAATGGGTATATGTATCTGGACAGGAAGAAAAAAAATTACATTGATACTGTCTTCATGTCCTTACCAAAGTAGGTTAAAACTGCAATGGGTAGAGATCCAGCATTTTCCAGTCGCTGCTTTTCTTTTAAATGAAAACCCAGTCCAAGTGGTATTTCAGCACTTAATTTGTTCCAAACACTGAAGACATTATAAATAACTGCAGTATCAACATGCCCAGAATTTCTCACTCACAAGCCAGTTTAGTACACACACTAAGTGTGTACTAAGCAGAACAACTGGAACGAGACCTTCTCTCTAGAAGGCTTAATTCACATTCCACAGCTTATCAATTGCAGAAAGCTCCACTGTGAAAATCACTATACATTAACCTCCTGGCTATCCATGCTACCCCATACCAAACTGCCTTTAGCAATGCAGTCAAACACAGACACTCCTCCTAGAGACAGCAATGATCCCAGTTGAAATCATTAAGTGCTATTAAGTGCTATTAAGTGTTACATTCAAAGCAAACACTGATTACAACATGTACCAGTCCTAAACCATGATCAGTGTAGAAGATGTTGGAATAATAAAACGTACTGTTTTATGCATTCTGGGATGCCAACGTATTCCATGGGGATGAGTTCAGCTAGTTCTGCCAGGGTAAAGACATACCTAATTTTTTGGCTGAATTTTGAGCTGTGGAAGAACAAATGCAGGGTACAGTTACAACTTAAACATTTTTCACTAGGTCAATATTAAAACAGTCTTTTAAGTTCAAAGCAAACAGTTGTCAGAACTATTTAAGAAAAATCTTCCAGAGTATTACCTAATAAAAGGTTTTGTGATGGCCAGGAGTGTTCTGATGAACCAGGAAGGATGAACTATGATCAATGATTTCAGATTTTTCCTTAACCTGAAGGATTTAAGCAATGGATAATTACTAGAACAAAAAGGCAGCATGACCTGGGGTTTTCGAATATATAAGAAGTATGTTTTTAGAAGCACAACTGTCACATAAACATAGTATTCTGACATCCCATTATTAGAAGTCAACCTCTATCAGAAGAAAAAAACACTACACAACTGTAAAATAAAAACTAAAGATTCAGTATCAATTTGACAAGGAAGTAACGTTCCAAGGAGAAGCTTCTTTGAATCTTTTTACACAACTGATGATATAGTGGTTCATAAAGAACCCCACTTATTAACCTGGTATTAATACAGTAAGTTGTAAGGATATTCTACAAGATAATACTCAGTATTCTAAGAATACTATTTTCACTAAAAAAAAACCACCCTGAGTACAAGAGCAACAAAAGATATACACAAACCCCCCAACCAACCAAAAAAATCTACCACACACCACTACCCAGGCATGTTTATAGCATCGTCCTACATTGTCTAGCTTAGGAAGAGCTAAGCCAATTTCCTTCATCAAATCTTAACCAGAAGGGACCAGATACCACATTAAAGAGCAGTTTTTCCTAAATATGTCTATCTCTGAGTATGTGAACATTGTAAGAAAACACTGCAGAGCTTCTTACCGTCTATCAATTTGCTGGTAACATTTCCTAAGCCAGCCTAAACTTGGCATTTTTCTCCGTGTTGTTGCACCATTCAGGTAAACTATCATATAGTTCTCTGCTACTAACAGCTCTAAAGTGCCAATTACATACCTGGAGAGACAAGCAAAGAAAACTTTAATATCCACAATCTTCATCTGAAAGCAATTCCTAGTAGTGCTCAAATATATTAAAAAGAACAAAAACCCAGAAAGGCAGATGATGACTTACTTAAATAGATTGTCCATTAGGTATCTGTAGTTAGGCTGGCTGCTCTCAGGCATGAAGCAAACAGCAAACACAACAATGGCATTTAACCCATCGCCGTAATACCCTATAAACAAAGAAATGAGCGGCAGTAGTGACAACAGTGACAATACACTGACTACACTTATGCAAAGTCAGGTACATTCAGCAAGCTTTTTCATTATTTACCCAGAACAGATTTACAAACATCCATATGGACACATTCATACACTTACAGAAAACCTCAAGGTTTCTTTTTCAAGTTTGTCTGCTTCTAAAGCAACAGCTGAAGCTGGTATCAATCAAACACCCTACCTATAACCAACATTTCAGTATAGAACCTCAGTATATTTAATAACATCTTAAATTATTAAAGTTTAGTCAACTTTTCTTCCAACCTAAACTTCACAGACTGTTGGAAAGTGTCATAAATTGATTTCTGCCTTAGTAGATCTATAGTTAATGTTTTCAACAGTCTTAAAGCCAAAAAGTTAGGTAGCAGTTACACTGTAGGACAGAGTAAATACATCTTATTACAAAGGTGCATTTTAGTACGTCACCACGCGTGCATTTTGGAACTTCAGTTTAACAGAGAAAAAATTATTACATCAACCATATCTTAACACTGCAACAAATGAATCACCACAAGTCTTTATGCCCAAAGCTCTTCCTCTGCTTCCCCAACTCAGTTTAAAGTAGTAGTTGCTCAGCAGTTCCCCTGAGCACGTCACCAATCCTTACCACCATGACTGATAACTTTTTTGTATGGTTCAATTGCCTTCATGTCCCCCCTATGGTCCTGTTCTCCGATCCTAAACATTCGCCAGCGTCGACCATCATCCTTCTCCTCTGCCACAGTGTATTCAGCCAGTGATCCTTTCCTAATGACATCAGTAGTTTTTGGTTTTGGAAGATCATCTACCAAAATTAGAACATGTTGATGACCCATAATGAATACCATGCATAGTGACAATCAGCTATAACACAAGTTAACCACTTTGCTATCTGATCTATTTTGGTATTCTTCAGCCAGTCAGACACACCAGCTGATGTAATGGATATTTTATCAACATACTCATGTTGGCAGTTATCTGTTGACTGTAATTTTCTCTGCTACAAGTATGTGAAAAATTTCCATTCATGGAGGAAGCCTAATTAATTGTAGGCTTTCAGAACACAGACCTCATTGAATTTCACCAAAATAGACAAAGTGGTTAACTCCAGTGAGAATTACAGAGGTTGCTTGATCACAGATTTACATGAAGCATGATTTAAAACATTGAGGTACCTTGCAAGCAGACATGCAGGCAGATCTATTGAAAATCAAATCTAATTCACGAATGTGTGCAATCAAAACATATGAAATTTATGCTGACAGCAATCTGTAAGACGATTTGCTCCAGTGAAATTACGATTCTTGACTTTGTTGCACGGACCTTACCCAAAGCGAGAAAAACCTACTGCAAGTTAGTTGTCTGTTCCCAAGACAAAGCTGTTAATTGAAACTATCCTTCCAGGAAAATGAAGGCAGCAGCATTAAAGGAAGAAAAGACAGAAACCCTTTTCAGCCACTTTTAAAAACAAGACAAAAACATTCGGAACATTTCCTTCGCATCACCGCAAAACTAATCCTAAATACAAATTCTTCTTCATTAAAACAATGAAAATCCTTTACCAAGGTAAACACACAGTCTCTGCTAAGAAAACTTCACCTGCAATATGCCTTTAGCTATTTTAAAAACCAAAACCATCCCCTTATTCTAAAGAGTGTTTCTTTCTCCACAGGTAGTGCTTCAAACGTAACAGTGAAAAGAGAACTTCCTGTTTATTCAGGAATCAAAATTATTTTATTTTCAGGATAAGAAAATAATAGAGTTTACATGTTTACTTATTAGAGACATTCCTAAACCATGAAGTTTACAGACGTTAGAGACTCCAACAACTTCCACAACACAACAGTTCCTGGCTTCCATAAAAGGGCCTTAAAACATCACTAAGCTCCAAGTGTAAAATTTGTGCTTTAACTCCTACACAAAATATTTATCTCAAATAAAATTTGTTAGAATCTCCAGGTTTTGCCTGTAAGATAAAACCCCTATTAATGTCTTAAAACTGAGATCATTACTAGTGTGGCTGTAGCTAAGTTAACTTCCTATGAAGTCACTGCAGAACTCCTTGACACACAGTAGAGGCTCTTCTACTGCCTCCAGTCAATCTGGAAATATGCAAACTCTAAGGCTGCTTTGCCCAATGGATGTTTTAGGATTTTGGCCAATCACCCCCAAGGGGTGGCTGGTCCTTTGTGCAATTAGACTATGAAGAAAAAAGTCTATAAAAGAGTTTGTAAAATAATTAAATAAATCAATCTTGCTGCACAAGTCCTGCCTGCTGGATCTTCTCCTCCTCCTCCTCCCTATGGCTGCAGGACACGGTGATATACCGTAGGAACCAGGCCTGCGGTAATAGGGACACACTTCATGCAACTAAAGCTATCCAAAGTCATTGGGAAATAAGTTAGGACAGACTCAGTGAAAGGTTACAGGTCAAATGTCACATAAGCAGGTAGCAGAATATACACTTTTGTGTCAAAGTAACTGCAAACCTCAGCTTCCTTCTACATAGGAAAGTTACAACCGGGGAACCTCAGGGCAACAGATTATCCACCAAATTTCCCTCTGCATGACTTCAGCCCCCCTCAAGTTAGTACTGCTGCTGGTGTCATGGTACTGAAAGAGCTGAGTGAAGTAGTATACTCTAAATAATTTTTACATAAATGTAGTTCTTCTTACAGTGCCCATCAAAAACACTCATGCACAAAGTAGCATTTTCCCCTGCTCAAGCACAAAGGCAAGAAAAAACTGCTTCAAATACCTTAAAGACAGGATAAAAATACAACCCTTTGTTCAACTGCCCATCAAAATTACATCTGTATGAAATACAGGTCAAAATCCCCAGGTTGAACTCACTGATCTTCTACATGATCTTTTTGCCTCACACATGCATACCAGCACACATCCCCACTATGTCTAGGTTCTGGTGCCACTGTGTTTATGCTTAAATTGATGGCCTTGGACCACTGCGTTCAAGACCACAGTGTGATCCGCATGTCACTGAAATGCCATACTGAATACATGCATGCACTGAAAACCCATGAACTGATATTGCAATAAATCTACAAAGAACCTACTTAAATTTTATGGGGAGCCTTCAAGGACAAAAACCCAAATAGTTTTAATTTTCCTCTAAGTGGTAGCCACAGTTAATACCAGACTTGGCAGGGAGCAGGCATTACATGCCAGTCATGCCCATACAGACATGAAAAAGAGTTTATGTTTGACATTTGCTTTAAAAACATAGTGAAAAGCTTTTGCTCTTTCAAGGCCAGAACTTGAATTAATTTCTGAGAGTCTATTACTTTAAAAAAGTATCCATTGGCTCTGATTGCTTGGATAGCTGACAAAAAAACCCCATTAGGAGCAGGCTCTTCATTAGTGTTGACGGAGAACTGAGAGCAACAGAAAAAAAGATACTGAACAGCTCATTCTCTCTTTGTCCCCCTGTTTTTTATAAATAAGTTTCTTATGACATCAAGCTCTGATTCATCACTGGCAGCTTTTCATTAACAGAAAGGAAACAATATGTAAGATTTCCACATATTGCCATGGTTCACTCTACTTGTTTTGTCCTTGAATGTCACATACACATAATTATCTGCCTGGTGCCCTGGTGGAACAGTCAAACCATATGACAAGTATTGGTAACAGTGAAGATTCATAAGCAGCAGTCTGTTTTCCATCAGTTGTGTTCCACATTCCTGCCAGACATGGAATAGAGGGCTAATGCCTCCACAGTGCTAAATGCATTTGAGGTAGGTTAGAGCTCAGAAGGTAGATGACAATCTTCTCAGGGCAGAACATACCAAAGAGCCAAAGCCAACTAGCTGTGAGAACTGGAATTATCACATTAATACATTGATATTAATTGTCCCACAGTAAATCATGATCAACCTTCATCTCGAAATC
The DNA here is from genome assembly GCF_000691975.1 of Corvus brachyrhynchos. NCBI lineage: Eukaryota > Metazoa > Chordata > Aves > Passeriformes > Corvidae > Corvus > Corvus brachyrhynchos. The sequence goes on along the minus strand of NW_008240029.1, from coordinate 349,874 downwards.
CATATGGGAACCAAAAAGATGCATCTTGCTCTATATGTGACAGCTCCTGAAAAAATGACTGACTTCAGTCCATGTGTAATGGCATAATTGCACTTTTAAATATCATGACCTAAGGAAAAGAGCAGCTCTGTGGTATGCTGTACATTCACCATCATTGTGATTTAATGCTTAATGCTGCATTATTTTAAAAAAATACACCACCAGTTTAACCATGTGTTAAAATACATTCTGGGGTTCACAAGTAACTTGAGATATGAATAACAACCAGTGTAAATACATTCATACATGTACTCTCACATATAGGTTATGTGCTGCATTTTGTGAAAACATATGCATTAATTTTTTTCAAAACATAAACTCTTGCTACAGAAACTGCTTATATTCATATACAGGCAGTAAAGGTACAATTAAAATTACTATTAGAACCTAATTGTCCAAGAAGCAACAGAGAAGTCCCAGCTTTGGTGACTTTGAAAGGGATCTAGGACATAAGTACCTTTTCTTAAAGACCACAGGGTTCAAAAGGGGTTTAGAAAACAGAAAGTTATCTCGAGATCACTTTTATATAATCATCTCTCCTTGTATTACCAGCTGGCTGAAGTTGGAATACAGAAAAGTAGGGTCAAGTAAGTATTAGCCCTTCCTCAGAAAGGGGATCCATGACTAGCTGTATTGAGGGTCAATGGGAAGATCCACAGACCAAGTACAGCAGCATGACAAATAAGAGAATTAACAGCAGCATCCTCAGGGAGCAAATCATGCTCAAAGATGGTCATCACACAGGATTTGGGAATGAACTCCGCTTTCAAAAGCCAGTTCAGATATACCAGACAACCACGTCCTGATCATCATGATTTAAGGTGGTCATCCTTGTCATAGCAAACTCCTGAGGACTGAAGGAGTCCTTACAAGAAAATGTACTTTTTAGCTGAGAATAAATAGAAATCTCAAAGACTTTGAGATAAGCTTCACTTTACCCTATCACCATAAAGACTTCTTTGCTTAGTTTTATGTATATGCTAGAAAATGAAACAGGCCAGGAATGAATGAGACTGCCTATTCACTTCAGTTAGCTAATTTTAGTTAGCTCTGGCTTTATCCATTTTTTTCTCCTCAGATTTTAAACAGCTCTGATAAACTACAGTGGCACTTAACTCTCCAAAACATTTCACTTCTACATTATTTGGGATAACTGAAGAAAGGAAGATCCACAAGGAATAGGTATTTTGCTTTAATTGCAAAGGACTTTCAAGAATTTAAAAAAAAAAAAAAAAAAGCCAGGAATACTTTAGTGCAGAAAGCAGTATTGACTGATAGTTAAAGCACAGATAAAGTGAACTACTAAGGTCTGTTACAGACAGTGCTAGCAAAATCATGTGGTCTATGTACACACACTAGGGGAAAAAGAAGGGCAGAGGGCAAGAAAGCTGGTTTTGTGAGCCTATCTGAGAGGACACGACAAAGCAAAAGGAAATATCAAGTAGGTATTTCTTTGGAAGAAGAGAGAGCATAATGGTAAGTATTGTTGTACTTGGGGAGGAAGGAGAACTTTATAATGACCAGCACCATACATAGGTCACTAGGGGATTAAACACTCATAAATTTAATTCATCTTAAGTAATCTTTAAAATTCATTTTCAGTTTCTAGAGATGTCAAGATCACATGAGCCTGTAAGTGTTTTATTGCATAAGAACAGGCTTAAGAAATTGTTTAATGCTCAAGTGTTTTGTTGAATTAAGAACCCAGTGCTGCTGGATCTAAGTAAACATCCAACTATGGCAGATTCATGATTACCTTTTACATAAGTAGAGCTGAGTGGAGGAGGAAGGGGAATGCTGTGAACATTTTATGTTTTAATGAAAGAAGCCAGGACTGCTCAGGCACCAGCATTACTCAATCAGAAGGAATTCTCTCTGCATTTGGAGGGAGAAGGGATTTGCATCAACCTTAAGGTCAGGAGGAAGGACTAGCTAAAACAAAGGAGAAATAGGAAAAGGAGTCTCATTCCACGTATCATAGAAACTCACATGTTTTGAATAACAATTATGATAATTTATTCATTGGATGATTAAATACTGTGTATCAGTGATCTGTCTGCATTCTAAGCCATTGACTCAAAGAAACAGCTTTATAAAATGGTGGGGTGACCAAAACTAACCTCCTTGCTTTTAAGCAGATAGATTTGAAGCAGATTGTATATATATACTTAGGTTTAACACATTCAGTTCTCCCTCACTGTTCCCCAAGACTTTTATTCTATCAGTTTTCTGGATAACCAAAGACTGTCAAAGATTCAGGAAACATCAGTATTTAGACTTTAAAAAAAAATAAAATAGAGAGAACCAATAATGAATCTCTTTTTAGAGTAATACAATTTATTGTACATAAGTAAAGTACTTCAGGACTGTCAACCCATTCTCATTTTTGGACAAAGAAAAAGAGACAAAGCCCCCAAAAAAAGAGCTTTAGATTCATATTAAAATATTAAATAATATTTAATAATAATATTTTAAAATATTAAAAGGTAACCAGGAACATTTCCAAGACTAGGCAGGCG
>NW_008240029.1:340788-346875 GCF_000691975.1 Corvus brachyrhynchos | reverse complement strand
CTGTCCTCTGTCCGCTCCTCCCCCAATACCGGCAAGTCATGGACTCTCCGCCCCTGCGCGGCCGGTGCTGGGCTTCCCCGGTCGTTGTGAGTTCCCCTGGCCGTCACCAGCTCGACCGCTCTGCAAGCCTCTTCCCTCTTCGCTTCGCCTTTTGTTACCGGGCTCTAGAGCTGACCACAACGTGCCCCCTCCATGGCGAGGACGACAAATCAGAGAGCCGGTGCGAAAAGCTTTGTCTCTAGCTAGAGAAATTTAGCCTTCTCTACCTTAGTGGGAGGGCTTTTGCATCACTGAGTGGTATGGATTCAATAACAACGAAACTACTAACTTGCAAAACAGTCTGCTTCGGAGGGTGTGCTGCTTTTGTGCAGAAGAAAAGCAAGCTCCCCAGCAGTCTATCACTAAAGTAAGTTGATAGTAGCCGAGTAACTTGAGACCGAAAACCGGGTAAAGTTAACACCAAGAATGACATTGAAAACAGTTTCAGAAGGGGAGAACCTACAGGGATTTCCTGCTTCTTTGTGTAATCCGCCTGCCTCTGTACATTAATTATTTCCATTTCATTTTTAAGAGACTTATTTTCCCTGCCTGCGAAAGGATGCATAATGATAAGAGGCAGAAAGAATAACCATGTGATGGACGCACGGCACTGTAAGCTTAGCAACAGAGACTGTTTCTTTCTTTGCCAAAATTGTTTGCTGCCCTGTGCAATGTAAGTTTGCAGAAATGTGCTATAATTTTACATGTTTTAATTCTTAGATCTCCAGCTTTAAGAAAGGCACAGCTGCTTTAACCACACTGCTGAGAATCTGTAATTCCCACCAGAATCTAAGGCCATAACATTGTTTAACTCTTGCTACTATAAATAAGGGATTGTGGTCAAAACCTTTCAGCTGTCTTCTCTTTGGATTATCGAGTTTCCTCCAGTGCAACAAAGGAAAAGTTATAAAACAGTGCTTCCCTGCCTCTGATGCCTCCTGAGAAGTTCAAGACACATTTATTTGCCTGTCATGCTGTAAAATACACCTGAACGGCAGAGAGTTCATCACCTATTTCCAAATATTTGAATTTCAGTGTTCAAGCAGAGGCATTTAAAAATAGATTTAGAGGAACTGGATTAACCAGTTTTGTTTTTTCTCAAGTAACACAAGAAATGAGAAATAATTTCTGAACATTTGTGTGAGATAGCATCTGGCATGTTACGATTTAGGTCAAAAACTGTCATTTTTACAGAAAAAAAAAAAGGAAAATTAAATAAATGGGGTTTAACACTACTATTATTTATTTGTACCATTTGGATGTCCTGAGTAGTTGGCTGCCATTATGCCAGGTACTCAACTTCAAGAGACTGAAGTTATTTTTTTTCATAAAATGAGTTGATCTTGTGCATGAAGAAGTTCAGGTATACATTGAGTAGAATACAAGTGATCGTTTCTGGACTTCCAAGTTAATTTCACTGCATAAATCTCCCTGTGCTTTTCCCCCTGCCCTCCATTGCCTGAATTCTGTGTCCAAAGAGTCTGAATGCACAAGTGAGTTATTTCTGTAGGGCAAGAAATAGATTAAGGGAAAAAGGGTCCTTGTATAGGAAAAGCTAGTGTTAGATAGCTTAAAGTTCTGATGTTGTCTTGTAAACTTTTCCTTGAGAAATTACAAATTATGACTAATGAGCTGTATTTGAAATATCCCAAATTGACTGGAGTCATGATATGTAATTATGTATATTAAGGTGACTTCTATGAGCTAGTCAAAAGCAACATTGCCAACTGACACTGTACTGGCTCATCCACTTTAAGGGGAGTTCATCTGGTCCTTGTTGGCTGATGCACAAATAAAAGGCAGGAGGAGGAGAGAACTTAAGTCAGTATTTTTACCAAAGTAACAACATAGGATGGTTATTGACATGTTTGAAATATCTGAAATGGAATAGTATCAATGTGGAAATGTGAACACCTTCTGAAAGACTTTTCACAATCCTACCTCAACGGGTTGATCATTTCCATTGCTTTAGTGCTTTGACTCTACTTTTAATTACTGTCATCTTCTAAATATGATTTGGTATATACAAAAGGGTTTGCAAAGCTTAACTAAACAAGCCAATGTTTCATGTGGCTCTGCTGCTTGTCCTGGTATTTAAAAAACAAAAAGCCAGTATTTGTTTTCTCAAAACCAAAGTATAATCAAAAATTAAAAGAGGACATAGGGTCATACTACTGGTAAATAACTAAGGTTAGAACTTTCTTTAATGTGTTACCCCTTTGTGTATCAATTCTTAAAATGTAGATGGGCAGCTTGTCAGCTATGCAAGAATATTTGTTTTGTTCATAATTAGACTGGAATTTTATCTGTGAGTTCCAGAAGGTGGAGATCCCATCCTATCCTTGACAAGTCAAACATTCTCAACTTCCATTGCTAATTCAGGGAACTCATTACAACAAACCTGATCTAGTGCAGTACCTGCAATGAAGAGTATGATTTTTAAGAAAGTTTTTATTTATAGGAGGGTCAGACAAGCATTGACCCATCACTATATAAGCAATCCGGAATGGAAGATTTTACTTAAATATTCAGTTCTGTCCTGTCCCGTCCCACACCCCTGCCTGCCCCCCCCCCCCCCCCCCTCCTCTCTCTTTTTAAGCTTTAGTAACGATGGGTTTTAGTCTTGTCATAAGCAAAACCAGAGGGAGGCTGGGGAGGACCAAGGAGTGTGGGGAAAGAAGTAACCAAAAAATGCATAGATGTGTAATTATTTGAAATTACAACATAGATCACTTCTAGAGGCTAATGACCTGTCTTGGTTTAAGACAATTCCAGAGGTGGACAATCTAAAATGAGTTACCTCCCCTTCTAGTTTTAACCATTCCTTTCCCACCAGTAAGGAGAAACAAATATGAGTAGATAAAAGTGAAAAAACAGCCGTTTACTAAGAAGCTAAACAGCAACAGGCAAAACATAACAGTAAATAATCACTAGATACAAAATTAGTAAATCTCAGAAACTCTCCCGGAACAAAGAGTAACAAAATTGAGAAGCACCCCTCTTCCGCAGGATGGCGTCCACCACGGGCAACCATGTGTGGGAAGACAAAGGGAAAATGGCTGACAAACCTTCCCCCGAAGACAGTGCTCTCTGCGGATGACTGTGTGGTCCAGGAGACAAAAGGGAAATGGTAGATAAACTCTGATTGGCTCCACCTTCCCTCGGAACAAAAAACAAAAAAAAACAACAACAAACAAAACAAAAAGGGCAGGAAGGAGCTTACAAAGCCTTTTTAGTGGCAGATAGGAATTGCCAGAGTGTGTGGGTTCAGTGTTGCCACTCGCTACCACTTCCTGATATCTGCTGGACTCCGCCAGTGTTGGAGCTGCTGCCTCGGGCCCCCGCTCCAATGGAAGGGGAGGCAGGGGGAACCTAAGCACCAGTACGCTGTGGCTCGATCCCGCGCACTGACTCAGTCTTCACACTGCCGACAGGTGTTGCAAAACTCACTCTTGTTATAAACATATATTGTAATGTTGGCTTCTCACAAGTATTAAGGTAGATATTATATAATGTTAGAAATGCTTTTGCTGTGTGGATGTAGTTTTCTTTCTTTATAGCAAGAATATTAGCACGTGTGAGCAAGTAAGATAACCTCCAAGTGAACAGAGGATGAGGCCCGAGAAGCTGCTAATCAACACTTTGTCCGGGGAGGGGCCAGGGGGGCCCAGAGCTGCTATCACCGCTCTGCCCGGGGGGCCAAAAAGGCCCAAAGCTGCAATCAGCCCTGACTGTCTGGAGAATTGAGAGGTCCACTCTACTATCAACTCTCACCTAGTGAGCCCAAGCCCAAGAATCAAAAGAAATAAAACCGCAAGGCAGAAGAATACGCATGCTCTAAAAAGGCAGAATCAAGGAGTGGCCATGCAGAACAGCTCCTGGAAAAGTTTGAATATGCATAAAGAATGGTATAAAAAGGACTAACCTTGAGCATCAGGTGTGCTCTTGGCAGAGCGCCAAGGCACCCGGCCGTTATCCCTTTGCTTTATTTTATGTGTCTCTTACTGTCTTTATATTGAACCCTTTAAATTCTCACAGGAGAGTGAACCTCGTTTTTCACCCTCTGAAACAGTTTCTGATTGCAAAATGCAGCTTCTCAAGTTGCTATTGTTGCAAGCCAATGTTGGAAACAACCGCCTCCGAAGGCCAGGGAAAAACAAAAAAATGAAAGCAGAACCTCTGCCTTGAGCAAAAGCCACAAGGCAAAAAATATCTGCTTGGGACCGACTTTTTAAAGGGACCCTGGCAATCCCCTGGCCCTTGCAGTTCTGTTTCCAGCCACGGTGCTGGGTCTTAAAGAGACAGGAGCAATTTGGGGCACATATGTATGCTGAATACAGTAATATTTTGGGTTACCCAGAGCATGACCACAAACAGAGGCAAAGGTATATTAGCATCAAGTCTGCCATTAGCTTTCCAGGAAATATACCAGTGTGAAGTCATTATTGAAATGATAGCCAGTTATTTGGTGGGAGAGAAATTAGTCAGGCAAGAAGGTCATTTTCCTTGTGGTGCCATTATTTTTACTGAGCAGAAGAAAAATAATTTTGATTTCATGACACTGCATCTGTATTTGAACATCTTCAGAGAAAGATACACAGAAGTTATTTGACATTCTTTCAAAGCTCCAGGAATTTTTAGCATTGTTGCAGAGGGAACAGGACCAGCCCCTAAGTTTTGCACATATTGTCCAGGTTCTATTTGTTAGCCTTCTGTTCCTCAAATACTTAGCTTCAGTCTGTTTGAAAGTTTTGGTTTTCCAACATACGACTGCCAGAAGACTCCCAGTAGCCTTAGCAGTATATGTTAACAGGCTATTTTTTATTATTCAGATTATCTGGACATAACAAAAATTATGGTTTTAGTAGAAAAATGACAGTCAGTTATACTTGGACTGACAAAATTAAGTCTTAAATGAGATCGATCAATCTGCACTAGTGTTCTGGTTTTGTCTGGGATAGAGTTGGTTTTCTTCTTAGTAGCTGTTACAGTGCTGTGTTTTGAATTTAGTATGAGAATAATGTTGATAACTCAGCGCTGTGTTAGTTGTTGTTCTGTAGTGCTTGCCCTGAGCCAAGGACTTTTCAGTGTCTCATGCTCTGTCAGTGAGCAGGCACACAAGTAGCTGTGAGGTAGTACAACCAGGACCAGAATGGCCAAAGGAATATCCCAGACCATAGAATGTCATGTTCAGTATATAAACTGGGAGGAGTTGGCCAGTATGGGTTGATTGCTGCTTGGGTACTGACTGGGCATCAGTCAGCATATGGTGAGCAATAGTATGGTACATCACTTGGGGTAGGTTTTGGTTTTACTCCTCTCTTATTGCTATCTCCCTTTTCATTACAATTAATACTAGTAGCAGTAGTAGTATATTTTACTTTATTTCTATTATTAAATCCTTCTTCACTCAATAGACAAGTTTCACCTTTTTCTGATTTTCCTCCCCCATCCTTCTGGGGCAGAGAAGAGAGAATGATTGACTAGTTGCATGGTACTTAGCTGCTGGATGGGTGTCTTGGGGTGATTTATGATGATAGTTTATTTTATGATCTTTCACTTTATGCCCAAAAACAGTTGCTGTATTGTTGGGGTCTCCTCCCCGTGCCATGTAGCCCTGAGAGAGGGGCCCTGAGGGGAGGCACGGGGTTTCCCTGCCCCTGCTCAGCCTCATTCCCCATTGGTTGGTTTGTGTTCCCCTGCGCGGGCAAGGACCCTCGGGTCCCGTGACTGGAACAGTTCCTCGGCAGAGCCCTGGCCATGCAGCTGGAGAAATAAACATCTCTGAAACAGCTATCAAGAATCTGCCTGTCCTATATATTTCCTTTCCATGGGACTCCTGGTTTGATACATGCATGTTGCCGTATCCCCACTGCAACATAATGGTGGAGAGTGCCGGCAGAGGTGCCTGTGCTGGATGCGCCCGGCCCCCTCCGGAGCGCGCGCCTTATCGCGGACCCCATCCCTGTCCTGGGGTCCCCGGCCACGCGGCCACGAGTGAGGGAGCGATGCCGCAGGCGCCGCGGGTGCCGTGGGCCCCGAGCAGGC
>NW_008240029.1:331664-339817 GCF_000691975.1 Corvus brachyrhynchos | reverse complement strand
TTCCCTGCCCCTGCTCAGCCTCGTTCCCATTGGTTGGTTTGTGTTCCCTGCGCGGGCAGAAGGACCCTTGGTCCCGTGACTGGAACAGTTCCTGGGCAGAGCCCCGGCCATGCGGCTGGAGAAATAAACATCTCTGAAACAGCTATCAAGAATCTGTCTGTCCTATATATTTCCTTTCCACGGGACTCCTGCTTTGATACATGTATGTTGCAGTATCCCCACTGCAACACTGTATCTTTAAGGTGTGGCCAGGGGAGGGGGGAAGTTTGGGCTCTTTGGTGGGCTTTTTCAAAGCCTCACTCCCCAGGCATCTGGGGTGACATGCGGTCTGTTTTTTCTTGGTTTTTGTTAGCCCAAGCAAGAACTTTTTTCTCTGCCCTGTCCTTGGAGAAGCTGCAGCAGCAATCCTTCAGCAACCTTTTGAGGTGAACTGGACAGTTTGTTAGTCCAAGACCAGAGAAATGGGGGCTGCAGAAGAGGGGTCACTCAGGATCAGTGGGAGAGGTGCCACTCCATTTTGGCCCCAAACCTTGGGAAAGCTGAGCCAGGGAGAGAAAGCACACCAAGAGGCTCCAGCCCAGCTGCTTCATCTGCTGTGCAGAGGAGGTCAACACCAGAGAGTCACCAGATTTTTATCTGTTGCCCAAACTGCTGCATGAAGCTCCTGTTTGGGCTTGGTTTTTTCTCCCTGAGAAAGACCCCAATGCCATCTTGTACTGCATGTTGCAAGCCAGTATTTTCCATGGCATTTTAGGGTTTTGTTCTGGGGGAGGGGGGGCAGGGAAGGAGGGCAAGGTCTCACAGTTGAATATCGAGCATTTATTTACCTTTTTTTTCTTGTCTTGTGGGCATTGGGGGTTTTTTTCTTCACTTTCATCCATTAGTATTCATTTCCTATTGGTGTAAAGGGATCGTTGGAACCCTTTTAGAGGAGATGACTCATTCCAGAGTGTCTTATAAATTTGTCCCTAAACTGAGACACTGGGGTTAAACCATGAAAGTCAGTTTTGAACAGAGCTCAATCAACAGTGTTTTGTGAGAGTAATAGTACATTGCATTTCATGCATAGTGCTTTAAATGGCACAATTGAAGAGCCAAGCAAAAACAGGAAGGAATATGCTCTTCTATAACACTTCACATTTTTCAGTCTGCACAACCAGTACTGCTTTTGGTAAGGAGTTTAGAGGTAACATCCAGTTCTAAAGACCAAAGAAACTGAAGTACTGTCTTCCGGGGGAGGTGAAATAGTACCTCAGCTGTGCAGTGCAGTACCTAGACTCTCTGACACTGGTGTGACACACTGATGTCAGTCACAAGCTGTGAGTCTGATACCTACACAAAAGTAGCAGTGCTGTTAGTAACTTCTACAAAACATTTTTTTCCTGAGGAGGAATATGAGCATGCAGAGTTGAGGGGAAAATAGGTTTATCAGGTTTAATATTTCCAGAGTGAATTCCAGACACAGCATAACAATCAATCAATAAATGCTAAAATCACAGAACCACAGAGTGATTGAGATTGAAAGGGAGCTCTGGAGGCCATCTGGTCCAACCTCTCCCATCAAGCAGGACTGCCTAGCATCAATTGCCCAGGATCACGTCCAGAAAGAGTATCTCCAAGGATGGAGAGTCCATCACCTCTCTGGGTAATCTGTGACAGTTCTTGGTCACCTTCCCAGTAAAACAGTGCTTCCTGATGTTCAGAGGGAACCTCCTGTGTTTCACTTTCTGCCATTGCCTCTGGCCCTATCAGTAGGCACCTCTGAAAAGAGCCTAGCTCTGTTGTCTTTGCAGTCACCCTTCAGGTATTTTTATATATTGATGAGATCCTTCCTGAGCCTTTCTTCTCCAGACTTCATAGTCCCAGCTCTCTCAGCCTTTCATCATGGGAAGTATGCTTTAGTCCCTTAATCATCTTAGAGGCCCTTTGCTGGACTCTTTCAAGTAGCTCCACAGTTCCCCTGTAACAGGCAGCCCAGAACTAGATCAGGCATTTCAGGTGTGACATCACCAGTGCTGGATAGAGGAGAAGGAGCACCTCTCTCAGCCTTCTGACAATACTTTGATTAATGCAAACCAGGATACTGGTAGCCTTCTTTGCCACAAGGTGCACATCATTGGCTCATGTCCAACTTGATGTTCATCAGGACTCCCAGGTCCTTTTCTGACAAGTTGCTTTCCAGCAGGGTGGCCCCCAGCATACAGTGATGTGTGGAACTGTTCCTCACCAGTTGCAGGACTTTGTACTTCTCCTTACTGAACTTCACAAGGTTTCTGTCTGTCCATTTCTTCAGCCTGTCAAGGTTGTGCTGGATGGCAGCATTCCCCTCTGGCCCAATAGCCATTCCTCCCAACTTTGTATCATGAGTAAAATCACTCTGCCCCATAGTGAAGATCACTGTCATTAAACAGGATTCACCTGGTATTGACTTTTGGTATTGACACTGCTATTTTTCAGCCTCCAACTAGACTTGGCATTGTTCATCATCACCCTCAGGGCCTGGCCATTCAGCCAGTTTTCAATCCATCTCCCCGTCCAGCCCCTACAGCACCTGCCTGAGGGTCTATGAGGTTGTTACATGAGACAGTGTCAGAGACCTTACTGAGGCCTGGCAGACAGTAGCTACTGCTCTCTCCTCATTTACCAGACACATCAGTTCATTGTAGAATGTTATCAGGTTGAGGAAGCACAACTTCCCTGTAGTGAAACATGCTGACTACTGCTGAGGAGTTTCTTGTCCTTCATGTGCCTTGAAATGGTTGCCAGGATGAAAATGTTTTCCAGTATCACTTTCCTAAGGATCAAAGTGAGGCTAACTGGCCCGTAGTTCCCCGGCTCCTCCTTCTTGCCTGTCTTGAAGATAGGTATGACATTTTCTCTCCTAAAGTCTTTGGGCACTTCTCCCAGATTCTGTAATCGAGAAAAGATAATTGAGAGTACCTTGCAATGATGTCTGACAGCTACATTAGCACTTGTGGGTGTTTTCTATCAGGGCCCATGTATTTATCTCAACAGAAGTTACTATACATTATACTCATTTTCTGTGGTACCAGCAACACTTTATACCAATACAAGTAAAGAGTTCTGAAATGGTGGGGCTGATACCCTGGCTAGCCTAATTAGTTCTAAATCTGAATACAGCATAAGTATGAGGGAGGTGAAATAAAATAAGCCTGAATCCCATCTTGATCTATATGGGTGAAGTGCATATTTGTGCTATTTTTGGCTGGGGTAGAGTTAATTTGTTCATAGTAGCTAGTACGGGACTGTTTTGGATGTGTGTTGAAAGCAGGGTTGATAATGGAGAGATGTTTTTGTCATTGCTGAGCAGCGCTTGCACAGCATCAAGGCATTTTCTGCCTCAGCAGTGAGTGGGCTGGGAAAGCACCAGAAGCTGGGAGAGGACATAGCTGAGATAGCTGACCTAAATTGACCAAAGGGATATTTAATGCCATATGATGTCATGCTCAGCATATAAAGCTGGGGGAAGAAGAAAGGCAGAATGGTCAGTGTGATGGTGTTTGTCTTCCTAAGTAACCATTAGGTGTGATGGAGCCCAGCTGGCCTAGAGATGGCTGAACACCTGCCTGTCTGTGTGTAGCAGTGAATGAATTCCTTGTTTTGCTTTGCTTGTGCACATGGCTTTTCCTTTTCCCATTAAACTGTCTTTATCTCAATCCACACCCATGAGTTTTCTCACTTTTAGTTTTCCGATTCTCTCCCCCATTCTACTTGTGGGGGAGTGAGAAGTGGCTGTGTGCTGCTTAGTTGAAGGCTGGGGCTAAACCATGACATCAGAGCCAGAAATGGAAAGTTCCCTACAATAAGTATGGCCTTTACACTGTCAAAATTCCTTTAATTCCTCTGTTTCTCTAACAAGTATCATTATTATTGAGATACTTTAAAAAAGTGTTCTGAATTTTGTTTCAAGAAAACCTGTGTGAAAGTAATTCCCATCAAGAATTAAGAACTGAATCTCCATGACCCTCTTATCCTAGATGTGTAACTACACTGGCTCACAATCTGAGACCAGCATACACAAATAAACTAACTCATGTGGATTGTTTTGGAGAAAGAACTGAACAAAATTCACATATCAAAAACTGAACAAAGTTCACATATCAAAAATCCTACTCTGGCCATTCTCTTATCTCTATCCACTACCTCTGTTAACCTCTCCTTTTGATACCCTCACGATAAAGCCTAACCAAACAAATTTCCCCTCAAAGAGGCCAATGATAAAAGGCTTCAGAAAAGATGTCATTTAGCTCTGCTATTCAGCTGCAGGAACACCCAATTTCCTGCTCTGCCATCCAGTTATGGGGAAAACATTGCTCTTTCACCCCAAGACAAAAATGTGGGAGGTCGAGAAAGGACAGACAGATGTGGCAGATTTAACAGCTTCACTATGTCTGGGAAATCTAATGAAAAGACATGTGTTTTATAACCCTAGTATATGTGCCTAAAAAGATTAGAAATAAAAGGGGTTAGGCTAAACCATTGAAATTGCTCCCATATATTTATGTCCTTAACTCTCCCACCACAAATAAAACCTCACCCTGTAAGTAAATAAGCTAAGAGCATCATCTTTTGTCAAAAGCCACCACAGTTGAAAGAGAAAGGCAAACCTCTGCATAAATGCAGATCTGAATGAGAATTGTTCTGATTTTGTGTTGGTTCTTAAATTAGCTTAGCTATTGATGAAAAATAGGAACATGTACTTAAAACTCACTTTGTTACAGTGATGAAGACACTAGCCAAAACTCTGGTAGTACCTTGTAAAGAAAAAGAAGTTTAAAAAAAACCCCAAACATGCTATATGACTCTGCTGGATTTCCAAACACACAGCCATACAACAGACAGTTAATGCCTGCAAAATTCCACTTTTTTTTTAATGCTCTCTGGGGCCAATTTAGTATTTTCCAGATCCATCCCTCCCCCATCTCTGCTTGCTAAAAAATAGCAGTGAAATACCAGGACATGGTCCTCAGCTGCAGTAATGTTTTCATTTGTCCAGCATCTGAGCTTTTGAACTGTTCAACATCCCTTCTACCCCAGCCTTGTGATGCTTTGGTCATTCCAGGAGCAGGCAGGTGACTTGAGCTTGACCTCTGCCAGCTTCTGTTACTCACAACCAAACTTGTCTCTAAAGGGTGCCTTCAGTAAAAAATCAGAACAACAACACATGCAAAGAGTAGCTTTGCAGAACTGAGGACAGTTTATACAAGCTGCTTCTTCCAAGTATCCAATAAACTTTCCCCTTGCAAGGCTGTCTCCCCACTCTTAAATATATTATCAAAACTTTCTTCTATGCCTGTAAGCAAAAACACCCTTTCCAAACACATTTGCTTACTTATACCAAATGACAATGAAAATCTGTTTTGATATGTTTATCCTGTTATTTTTAAAGAAAAAATATTTGGTTCTACTCAAAGCTGTTTAGCTTTTATGGTCTCCCATAAGTTGTTAAACAGTTGATAAGATATGCAGATACAGCTATTAGTACAGGTAATTGCATCTTGCAAATACACGAGCATAAATGCATAAGAGGAGGATAGATAGAAAAGTGAGATTTCAAAGTAAAACAAAAGTAGGTTTTGGAGTTTTAATGCAGTTTGGGGTCTGAAGTATATTAACTATACTGTAGGCCTCAAACCAAAAATGCTTACACATATGCATAATGTAATATGTAGAATCCTCTTGGAAGTAGATTCTAGTGTGAGCCATCTGGTAATTTAATGTGTGTGTGTATTCATGTGTTCTTCACAAAGCTGACAGGAGGCTCCTTGATGTGGACAGCAGAAAAGCCACAAAAAAGAGATGTGATTATCTGTGAGGGCTGCAACCTTAACCTTTGAAAGTCACTGCTTCAGTTACCCTGAAGTATAGCAAGTGTCATTCTGTGTTACTCTGCCACCAATCCGTTCTCCAGAGTGACAATTAGAGAGGCTGGGAGAGCCCTTGCCTTCACATTTTGCCATGTTCAGATGAATCCCAGCCTGGTGCCAAGTTTTCACCTCTGTATTTCACTTCCTTGGAAAAAGAGATGGAGAAAAGACAGCCTGATTTCTGCCAGACCAAACAGTGCACACTCATCACCTTGGTCAGCTGGTTTTGGGGCCTTGAGCCACACAACGCTATTTGTGCAAAATAACTACTTTTTATATGAATGCATGTGTGCTGGTTCAAGTGACAGAACTGCCCCCTCCGATTTTAGACTTGTCTTTTCCATCTTTGTAGCTTTGTATCTAAGTCTGTTCAACTCATGAAAAACAATGTGGTTGTATTGTCTGTTCCTATAATCCATATGCTCCTGACTTGTCCTAGATTGCTTGCTTGTTAAATGCAAGGTCCAAAAGCTTCCACTGCGAACACAAAAACTCAAAATCATTTGACAAAAGGAGAGACGATAGCTGGCTAGATTAAAGATGCATACACTGAACTGAAAGCAGACCATGTATTTTAGCTGCTTCAACTTTAAAAAATTCCTAGTGAAGGTAATATGTTAACAACAAGATCTTCAGAAAAATTAGGAAAATAAATGGGGATATGCTTTGAAGCCATATAAACAAGCTCCCCATCCTCATTCCCCCCTGATCCTAGTACTGCAAAAGTCTCAGAACTGATCTGACTGTGTAACTGCACCCTGGAACATCTACACACTGTTACTTGAGCAGCCATGTCAACATTTATTTAGTCACTTTATTTCCAACTATCCCATTGCAGTTTCTAGTACATATTCAAATTTCCACTCGATAAAAATTAGGTCATTATTTCCTCTACTTGGACACAGACAAATAGCAAAATGTTTAGGCCTTTTGAACATGTTAAAAATATATGAACAACCAACCAGGCTATGTGAAGAATCAGTTTCCTATCTCATACAGGCTATTCATAATTTCTAAGTTCACCTGACCTCCAAATAAAACCCTACCATGCTCAACAATCTGCATTAAAACTCACATGTTTTCATATGTACATCTTGGGGATGAGTCTAAAAATACAGGGTTTTTTTAATCAGAAAGAAACACTGTCTTTTCATTTTGTTTTTTTAATATCCAATGGTAAAGTCAATGAAAGTGAAAAGTCTCTCCAAAAATAAAACATTTAAATGCGGAACTAAAAAGTTTGAAGTCAAAACTGTAGTTCTCAAATCAAAAAATCCAAAGAAAATTACCTAATTTTATTAAACATTTAAACAAATGTAACAATGTGTCCTCACACAGCAGAACTTTGTCCAAGTTTTAATTTCTAACGTTGTATAGAATATTTTGTGTTAAAGTTTTCAGGGTAAAAAGGCTGACTAAAAATCATTCATTATAGGGAAGTTAAATTTTAGTCAAAATAATTGAGGTTTTGAAAGACCTGAAGTTTCATTTCCCCCAGCTGGTCTAAGAAATGGAGATTAATTTTGTTGAATGCCACTGCAATCTGAGAAGAAATAGTTGCAAGTGTTCATACAAATTCCTTAATGCATCTAATTTTAGTCTGGCAAGCTTCACATTAGGGAGTTACATCCTGCATCCCTTGTTACCCCAAAAGGTCACTGAAATTTTCCTGCAATGCTGTATGTCCAGATTCACAAAATATTTAGGTAACAGAGAGTGCAAATGCTGAGCAACATATGGAAGTAAGTTTGTGTTCAATTGTCATCAAAGATAGATTAGGGTCAACCACCCAAGATCTGTGTTTATTTCAATGGTTAATACAGATAATGTCTTTTCCTGCATGCCTGTATTTAAATAAAGTAAAAAGAATTAAAGAAGGTAATAAAGCCTCTACAGAAAATATCCTTGCTGCATCTCTTCTCAAAGTATCTTCTGGAAATGTCTTTGAAAAGTAGCACAACAACTATAGTAAACAAAAAGATTGTTGTCCTGGGTTGCAGTGTATTCTATTACCATCCCCATCAGCTGTTGAAATCAGGTGGGGCAGTGTTTCCTTGCCTCCTCCCCCCAGACTATCTTTCTGTTAATTGCCCATCATTGTCCTGCCGCCTGACTCAGAGATAACTCCCTCCGGACTATCTTCTGTTAATGAGCCTAATCAACACTTTGCCTCATGACTCGTTACCCCATTGTGAGATGCTCCACCCAGAGGGAGGAACCAAGCATCCCATCGTGGATAAAATCTGGGGCTGAACACCCGAGACA
>NW_008240029.1:329046-331507 GCF_000691975.1 Corvus brachyrhynchos | reverse complement strand
ACAGCCACCATTGGACTTCCTGAGGAAGAGCAGACTGTTTTACTACAGGATCACTGCTTCAAGGGTCCTGCACCCACCATTCTACCAGACTGCTACCACCACCCTGCCTAACAGGGTGTCAGGTTGTACCTTGACTCTGTCAGTTTGACAGTGTTTTCTTTTACCTTTTTTTTCCCCTTTTCTTTAATTTCCATTAAATTGTTATTCTGACTTAGCGCCTCCCACTGGTTTGTTTTCAAACTAGTACAATTGTGAAAGATTAAAAAAAAGTATTTGAGCATTCTGTTTCCTTTTCAAGCATTGACCAATTCAGTTTTATTAGTAGACATAAGTAGGCACTTGTAAAAATTGCACTGCTAAGAAAGGCTTGATCTTCTGAAAATTTGACCACTTATTAAGATGTCTAGTTTTAATTATGCCCAATTTTGGGGTTTGAACCTGTACAGTCTCATTTCCTTTTTTGTAAGTTGGCATAACACTGCCGTATCTTTCACACAGTATATTCAGTTAAGTTGAATTAATCAGTGTTTCTGCAACACTTTGAAAATTCCAAATGAAAAAACAGTCTGTAAAAATAAGGATTAGTTATTCTTGCAAATCCATTAAGATGCATCCTTTTGGATCTGAAAGTAGTTTTTAAATCTGTGTGGCTCAAGCGAGGTGGAGAGGGGATGAGTGGAAGGAGGTTCAAAGGGTTTCTTTTTTGATAGTTTCTTATTCCTTAAGACCTCAGTCCTACCATTAATGTGTGTTAAACATTCATACACTTATGAACTAAGTAACTTCTGTGAAAAAATCAAACAGAAGAGGATGCTAGCTAGCATACTGTTCAGCAGTATAAAGAGGATTCTAGTTTGCATGGTTACACACCTTAGGAAGCTGAAAAACACTGCTGCTGCTATTTGCTATGTCTGCAATTTCCATTTGGCTGAGGAAGGAACATCCATTTTCAATCACATACACAGCTGACAACAAAGGAGAAGGATAATGCATTTTGCGTATCCCTAGAGCATGACAACAACAAATAAATGGATTTAAACAGTAGCAGAGTAATTGATGTCAGTTATTAGGAAAAATTTCCTACTGATAAAGATACCCTAGACTGGACTAGATTGGCAAGCAAAGGGAGGCTGGAGTTTACTGCAAGTCTTTAGAAGCAGATCATATCAACATCTGCCAGAAAGCAGGACACAGGTATTTCTGCTTGGAGACAGATGTTGACCTATGAAGAGGAGCTTAGTCTTTACCTCATTATTTCATACTGCAGGTTGCACAAAATGTTCTTTCAGGGAGTACTAGAAAAAATGGGATATACAGAGTATTCCCTCCCCACAGAATTATCCTTGTCTTTGTAAGGAGAGCATAATCCAGTGTTCCCACTTTGGGTCTGGACATAAAAAGACAAATTTTTTCTCCATAAAATATAAGCTTGAGATATACCATTAGACTATGAACATTTCTTACATCATCATAAGACAGGCTGGGCATCATTCATTATGTGGAGATTGTTATGGTGTAGTTTGCCTGAGCATTCCGCTTAACCCTCACCCCAAACTACTCAACCAAAAAGAAGAAGGTGAGTGTTCTGTAGACAAAATATTCACATGCTTCTACTAGAGCATGTGAACCTGCATTTTATCCCACTGGAAGAGTAATATATTATCCATGACTTCTGTATCTCAGCACCTGTCCTACAATCTACTCTGAATAGCCTTTAACATTCAATGTACTCCTCTCTCGGTGGCTTTAGAACGAGAAAAGAGAGTGCTGACTCATCAGTACAGAAGGTATGTAGATAAACTAGAATTGAGCAATACATTGGGCATTTTGGGGCAACTATGTAAAGAATGATACAGCATCTTGGGGTGGGAGAGGCAACCAGGAAGAGAACATTGGAAAGGAAGAGAATACAACTTGCATGATCTTCTCTCTCTTTCCTATCTTCTTTGTTCTTAGACATATGTTGTGTGTGTGCTAAAGAAGCAAGGGGGAGACATCTGTCTACCCATGAAAAGCCACCACCATATCTGTACAATAATAAACATTTTCTTGGAGGCCATGTAATAGCAATTTTAGCTGTTGTCTGTACTGTAACACATAATAATAAGCCCTCTCCTGCTGTGTCTTCAGCTGAGGATAAATTAGTTCCAGTGCAAAAGATAAAAAGCAGACAGGAGAGATTTAAAAAACCTACCTGCCAACACTTGAGATGCACCTAGATGTGACACCTTCTGGTTAATAAAAATAAGAATGTCACCAGGTCTTCTGTTGGAGTGCAGTTCCCAAGAGGTCACAGAAACAATCTCATTTTTCAGACACATATCCATACTGGATCTATGTTCCAATACTACTGTCAACAAAATTTACTCACAGACCTTTTGTTCTTCACAAAGACCTAAGATGCATGGCAATGTGCTCCAGACCACACACATGCACTACTAGCAGAGAGATTTCCATTCCT
>NW_008240029.1:324329-329027 GCF_000691975.1 Corvus brachyrhynchos | reverse complement strand
ACAAGATAAAAAGAATTCATGTGGTGAAATATTGCGATTAATTCAGAGAGGAAAAACAGATGAAATTATAACAATTCACAAAAGAATGATGCATTTTTGCAGGAATACCTTGAAGCCAAATAAAAGAACCAGAATTTTGTTGGATTCCTCAGGCAAAACTAAAGCTGTCGCTTTTGCCTTTTTTAGTACACAGAAGCACAGATATCCCAAATGCATAAATCTTAACCATAGAAAGTTTTAGTAATAAACGACATACTGGTGTTTATCTGTATAAGTGCTCTTCAATGTCACATCTCAAAGAAAGCAAGTAAACTATATGTATTGTAATAGAAACAGTGTGTATAAGACCAATGGTCATTAAACTATTTGAAAATTCATTGTTGAGTTTCAAATAACTTGTAGAAAGGGAGTTAAGACCAGGACAGGCCCCAATGCTTATAAGCAGCTGTTCTTAATTTGCAAGAAACTGTAAAGACTTTTTAATGTCCTAAGCAAAATACAAAGTAGTGAAGGTTTAAGTACTCAGAGCAATGTCTGTTCTTGCTTTTCTTCTCACACTTGAATATTATTTTTTCTAAGTGGAACCATCAACCTTTTCTAGCCTAAGTGGAAAATTCCATAAGATTCTCTGTCAGTGGGAACAAGATCACTGAGCTGTGCCACATTGCCACTTGAATGTTAGACCATTCAGGTGAACATCCTGGGCATCCTGTGCAGTCCAAGCTGGGATTAGGTGTGGAAGTTAAGAGGAAAATAGGGAAGGGGAAAGAAGATGTATTTCCACTGCTTTACTGTAGAGAAGGTAAAGATGGAAAAATACATCATCCTATGGCTTCAATGGAAGTCAAGGGATTACAGTCATAGGAAATGGGAAAGGCTTTCTTGTACTATATGATAAGGAGAAAAGAACCAAAGTTCCCACAGGCAATACCATATCAGAATTTGGCACAGCAAACAAAACCCTGTCATGCTGGGAAAATATACTTCTGTACATCTGGAAGCTTTTTTTGGATTTTTTTTTTTTTTTGGGGGGGGGGGAGCGCAGAGGGGTAAGACAAGCCTCCACTTAAAAAGAGATTCCCATTGAATCCTTGTTAATGAGACAACTACTAGGCACACACAACTGGTCTCTGCCCATTGATCCAGCCTTATCCTCAAACAGATCAGCACTCCCACCCTACTAGGTATCATCTGAAAATTAACTGACAGGGCACTTGATCCCCTCCTCCTGATCATTGATAAAGATATTAAAACAAAAAGTTTTAAAACTAACAAAAAAGCTGTTAGACTAACACTCTAATACCAATTTTGAGTCCAGATTTGGAACATACTGGGAATTTATTCGCCATAGACATGTTTAAAGAAACAACAATTTTCAGGCATATATACACTAGAACATCCAAGATTTTGTATAGACATTCCCAAAAATCCACTCAATTTATTGCATCATGTTATAGGTGTTTTGTTTCTTTTAGTTACTACCAGAATATCTCATCTATCTTTGTTTAATGGATAACCCAAGTTTTATCCAACTAAACAGAGCTTTATTAAATTTATTGTCATGGCTAACTAAGATATAACTCACTGTCAATATTAAACAAGACTGGCCCCAGTACCAAGCCCTGTGGAACACCATCTGTGACTAGCTGTCAGCTGAATGTAACTCCATTCACCACCACTCCTTAGGCTCAGCCATTCATCCAGGTTTTACACAGCAAAATCACATCTAAAAATTAGATATTTTTGTTACCTTCATTATTTCTATGAATCAACCAGTTTCTTGTTTTCAGTAAATTCTCTGGGGGTTTAATCTTTATTAATAATATATCCCAGCTTAATGATTTACCACTGGCAGAAAAGTGCGCTTCTATGTGAGCTTTTCGCCCTCTAGACACTGAGACAGGTTAAAGTGTTTGCTTGCTTTTTTATTAATGACAAGTGCTAAGCAAAGTCAGTTATGCCAGCTCAGCCAAACAGTAGTGCTTTGGTTCAACAATCACATGTATGTCTCAGTCTTATGTAAATGTATAGAAGGCAATATGAGCTTGACCTGGACAATGAAGGCTGCCAGAAAATGCATCTTAGAGTTTTGTACTAGTTTGAAAACAAACCAGTGGGAGGCACCAAGTCAGAATAACAATTTAATAGGGAAATTAAAAAACAAAAGGCAGAAAACACTGGTTCAAACTGACAGAGTCAGGATACAACCTGACACCCTGTTAGGATGGCAGTAGCAATCTGATAAAATGGTGGCTGCAGTCCTCCTGAAGTGGTGGATATGGTTCTGTTGAAGCAGTGATCCTATAGAAGGGTCCGTTCTTCCTTGGAAGGTCCAGTGGTGGCTATGTAGCTCTTGTCCTCTGGGAATCCAGTGGAAAGGGTTGTCTGTGGTGTTCGGAATCTCAGATTATATCCAGGATGGTATGCTTGGTTCCTCCCTCTGAGTGGAGCATCTCACAATGGGGTGATGAGTCATGCAGCAGGGCATTGATGGCCCATTAACAGAAAGATAGTCCAGAGGGAGGAGGCAAGGAAACACTGCCCCACCTGGTTTCAACAGCTCATGAGGATGGTAACAGAATACACTGCAACCCAGGACAAGTTTCTTATGCAAAGAACAAATAGATTGCTCCTAAAGTGTTCAAACATTTTCCCGGCCTGGGAGGCAGTCAAGTAACAAAACGGCTGTAATTTCTGGTTTTATTTTCACTCATGGCTACTTTAACAGGGCAAGAGCTCATTGAATCAGACCAGTCAAGATAGGTTTATAACAACAAATATATACAAACACTTATATAAATAGGGTGTATATAAGAATTCTGTCAGGCAGCTGTAAAGACCCCTGAAAACCAGAACAAAATACATCTGTACTGGAGTCTCCGATCAGCTACTTATTCTATGAAGGTGTGAACTATTCTTTTTCTATCAGAAGAAGGGAAATTGTAAGGGGCATATCCATTCCTTCATTTTCAAAATAAATGTCTTCGCTTCTATTTTGGGGGGGGTGTGTGTATGCTACCTGTACTAGACATCTGTGCTTATGCAGATTGATTGCTTCCCTAGAAGCTGTCATCATCCCATACTAATATAATCCTTAGGCCCCACTGTGGAGCTGGGCTGTAGCCTTATTTTCCACGTCATTTTACAAGGTGGACAGTTCCTACATCTTACAGTACACTACTGTAATGCCTTTTAATATTCTGATGTACTTTAAAAGCCCATCTGTTTAATTGCAGTACCAAACTAAAAATTACTTTAAAATATCTTACATATTTGTGTGTCCACAAGGATTTAGAATCTAATGTTTATGGAAAAGGATTGTAATTTCCTTATATATAAATCAATAGCATTGCACAGTGATCCTTCACTAGAACCCTCAAGTCTTTTAAAGATCTAAGGAGAAAAGCAAAGAGATACTTTAACAAATTAGTGCAATTTATGTATTTGCATTGAGGTCTTTGGGTATAATACTGATTCTGAGCATCTGTGAAGCTAATTATTTCCACTAGTTTAGTGCATTCTGCATTGCTGTTGATGGCAGCAGAATCTCACCCTTACATTCTTATGTTCAATATTCTGAATATTGAACATAAGAATGTAATATGTATATTTATGTAGACTTGTTTATTTGTTGAATTTATCTAATTAGTTGCTAATTATAGCATTTTGATGCAGAGTATCTCCTTGTATCACTGAAGGCCTGTGCATCAAGCTATATCTTTGCAGTAATTTGGTTTTCTGTCTATAATTATTTGGCTTCTTTTACTTAAACGAATTGACAAATACTGAAAAAAATGCCTAAAAATTACAGCTGAAAGTCATCCAGTTGCCTACAGAAATAAGTAATTTCAGGGAGGATTGTGTAAGTCCCATATAATCTGAATCTAATTTATAAACCAAATTAAAGTTTTTTAAGTTCTAAATCCTACACTAAATTGCAATCTGACATTTAATATGAAGCCATAAATAGCTAATGTCAGTATTTGATGGGTTTTTTCAACATTTTTGTCTTTTAAGAAGAACAAGACCACCCATCCAAGCACTTGAAAGAACGGTTGTAGTTTCTTTACTACAAATAAATAGGAAGAACATTAAACCTAATTCAAAAAAGAATGGTTAAATGACTAAAAGCAGGCCTAAGCTCCTAGACAATAAAACTGAAAGGGCTTAGGACCAGGAACCTTGTCCAAAAAAAAAGGGTGATAAAACCACTGACTCCATTAAAAACAGTATCGTGTTTCCAATCTTGCACAATTTAATTACTTCTAGTAATGCCAGTGATAAAACAAAAATCCGATCAGAACTCTTAATTTCCTTCTTGCATGTTAATTAGAAACCAAGTCCACTTTCAGTTACATATTGCATGGTATTTATCTTATTTGAACTTTTCTAGCACTGTAATCTAGGCAGTTTTTTGGAAACCTGTAAAATATGTCTCATTGTTGGGGTTTTAAGAGATCTAGTTTTTTTTCTGTTAAAGGAATTTTCCCCCATTCTGTTACTAAGACGATAAATCACTGGGTGCTTAAGAGAAGACAAAAAGGGCCTGGCCACTCTTTTGTTTCACCTGGGTGTGGGTTCAGTTCACTCTCAGCATCCGGAGAGAGAAGCTGCAAAGAAAGGAGCTGCTGGTTCCTTTTTTTGGCCATTTTTCTTTCTGCTGGAAACAATGCCGGGATCCCAAAAGCCACTTTCCCT
>NW_008240029.1:317963-324266 GCF_000691975.1 Corvus brachyrhynchos | reverse complement strand
GCCTGCCGCTCCAGCCTGCTGTTCCAGCCTGCTGTTCCCGAGAGTCCGGGATCGGCTGCCCAGCAGTTTGTGAAGCCTTTGTCCCATCCTTCCCCGGGATCCCAGGCCACCAGTGCTGCGTGCTCCCCGAGCTCACTCCGGAGCGCCCCCTGCAGCCGCAGGGGAACCATCGCACCTGCCCTGCTCACCGGGAGCCGCCAGCGCCCCTGCCGGCTGCGAGCGGAACTGCACCCGAGGGGAAAGGGCCCGACAGCCGAGAAGGCTGGGACTGGGTTTGTGTTTGCTGTTACTGCCATAGTTGTTGTTGTTTTGTTTGACTGGCTATATACATACATATATATATAGTAAATAACTGTTATTCCTATTTCCCACATCTTTGCCTAAAGGCCCTTGATTTCAAAATTATAATAACTCAGAGGGAAAGGGGTTACATCTGCCACTTCAAGGGAGGCTTCTGCCTTCCTTAGCAGGCACTTGTCTTTCAAAACCAAGACACTCATAGAGGTTAGGATTTAGCCAACCTGTATGGAGTCGGAAGAAGCGAAACTTTTACATCCTGTTTCCTATGTTTTCTTAACAAACAATGGCCTACAGAAAACAGGGTAAAACCGGGAATGGTGCTATCTGTCTCATACTGGAACAAAACATGCCTCAGTGGCCATGTATCCTTGCCTGCCTTCCCTTCAGAACTGGGAAACTAGAGCTGAGGAGAACTGTATTACAATTGATGCTGTACAAGAGGTGTGATGCAAGCAGAAATTTTTTTAACGTCTTCAAAGCACAGGGCTGATTTTTAAAACCCACCCCCATCCCTAGATGTTACAAATTCCCCTGTGAGTCCACAGTATCCTACCATATTAAGAACATGTTTTATACAGAGTAGGAATACCAGAGAGAGAGCAGGTCAGAAATTATCTACTAGATTATTTCCTGATAGAACAAGTGTATTTCACCTTTGCTAATTTTATTCAGTGCTATGTAGCTTGGAATAAAGTATTTTAGCTCTAGAGTAATTTGGCATAAAGTGAAATATTTCTGCTTAGCAATTGTTTGATTTTGTGCTGTATCAGTGTTAAACTGCATTACTTCGTGGTGATGCATTGGCACACAGAATTGTGTTTCAGCTGGCCACTGAATAATGATATCCAGTAAAAATCTCCTATGAGCTGCAAGAATTCAGCAGTAGGTTAATTCCCATCCAGCCAGTTTAACTGCTTGGATTTTTCTAAAACTGAAGGTCATATCTAACTTGCCAGTCTTGTCCAAAATTCTGCACTGACAATTTTGTGGTTGGAAATGCACACTACAAAGCCAACTAAAAAGTCAAGGTCACAAATATGTTATGTCTTGAAACAAGTAAACTATTAATTTTTCCAATGTTTTTCTAGTTAATTGTGGGGTATGCCCAGCCCCTGCCCTGGAGGGATCTCTGCTGAGATAAGAGATTTCGCAATTGCCCAGCAGGACTCCCTGGAAAGGCAACCACTTTGGTCACGGCGAGAAAAGACAGACCCACAATCCTTTAGGAGACACTATGCAAATCATTCGTAACCCATTGGCCTGTACCCATCCCAGATCCTCTGTAACCCATTGGCCTTTACCGATCCCCTGTACCCCTATAAAAGCAAGCCCTCTGGCCCCTGTGGATCAGAGAGAATTCTTGTCCCTGGCTTTCCCCTTCGCTGGAGGGGACCAACAATAAAGCTACCTCTGTGCGGAACCAGCCACACGAGTCTCATCTCTCTCTGGTCTGGCTTGGCCTGGAGGCTGCCCTGCAGAGCTGAGCTGGAATCACGAGCTGATAATCACTAAAGATCTGACAGTCTCTGCAAGGGCCCTCCTGCCAGCAGCTGAGGGAAGACACCGGGCTTCGGGAAGGCGATTCCTTTCAGGACCATCTCCCTGGACCGGTCACCTCTTCCTGGGTCAGAGCCGCTGACCCCCCATCACCAGCTGTAATAGTTAATGGTGTAGCAACACTAATAAACTTCTTATAATACGAATGTGTACTCAAACTTCTACACTTTAATCTATTTTTCATTAACAATACTTTCAAGACATTTTTTCCGCAAGTGTTTAATACTGTTCTACCTCTGATCGAGATGAAGTCGATTGGAGTTATTACTCC
Source organism: Corvus brachyrhynchos (assembly GCF_000691975.1). Taxonomy (NCBI): domain Eukaryota; kingdom Metazoa; phylum Chordata; class Aves; order Passeriformes; family Corvidae; genus Corvus; species Corvus brachyrhynchos. The sequence continues at coordinate 322,138 of NW_008240029.1, read as the reverse complement.
TGATTATCACAAAAGCAGAGTTATGACAATCAATGCATTTGACCGCTCATCTGTTACAAAAACAAGGTATTAATTTTTAAGATTCAGTGTCTAAAGGTTAGAAAGACTTGAAAATACTCAATTATATAAATGGGCAAGTTTGCTTCAAGCATTTAATCTGGTTTTATTTTCTTCTTGCAATGCCAGCTAAAACCAGTCTTTTTTTCTTTCCAAGTTACTGCTCAGAAAGAAAATTAGTACAGTCAGAGAAAAATCCCTTGACAGTTAAGTGAGCTAGGGTCAGCCATAACAGGAGAACAAGGGGTGTAACAGCTGGGACTTCATAAACTCCTCAAAATTTGGTTGAGACTGTGACTCTCTGTATTAAGAAACGTTATAACATAACATGTAGGATCTTGCCAATGCAGCAAGAAACCCTATTTTTCCAGCACTTTTCAGTGGTCCCATGATGCAGCATGACTTTTATCTGCCTTAAATACTCCTCTAGTCTCAAAGTATCGCTTTTGAATATCACTACTGCACCATTCACTTTCCACTTTCCAGACAAGACAGTGCATAACTCAGCAAAAAATTGAACTATCTGTGAGCATAAGTAAAGAAGTAGTTTAGAATAATCCTCTCAGCACCATCAGTGCTTGGTTTCTCTATGTTCTAAGCTGGTTTACTTTGCTTATATTTATTTAATAAACATGCAGGCAGAGCTATCAAGAAAGTGGTAGAAATTTAAACACCAAAGGCAAGACAGTAAAGCAGAAGTAGTACTGCAATCTTTAAAGGGAATTCAACAGCTTTCACATGTATTTTAGCCATTCAGCAGGCTTAGGATACAAGACTAGACATCTAGGGAAAGCCTTTGGTATGCTGTAATATGCCCAGATTTCAGAAAACTTGCTTTGAACCAAATTATGATCTGCAACTTTTTATAAAGGTTTCTCAGTTTGCTCCATTTGTTGAACAACTGATTCTCATTATTTGATGGGTCATTCAATAAAATCATCCTTACAATGTATAATGGTTATTTCAGGCTAGGAGATGCCATTTCTTGTTAGTCATAAATTATAAATATTCATTTGAAGAGAAGGTTGGATGTCACTGTTGTACCAAGAAACGGCAAGAATCACAACAAAAGTCCAAGGAGAAAATGGAATTATTTTATTTAATACAATCTAGGTTATATACCTTTGTACATAACAGAGCATGATATGACTGGTCGCTTGATCAGACATCTATTAGAAGGATTGGTTGAGGTTCTCTAACACCTATTCAAAATATTTTCTCTAGTGAACCATAACAAGACCGTGCAGGTGCAAGATAGAGAGCTAGTTTACAAAACCGTCAGCAGCTGTTTCTCAGCTAGCCATATGAGAAAGAAAAACTTCACAAAATGCTTCAGCAGCTGGAAAATTCCTCTGCTTCTGCTTTTTAGCATCCACAGTTGTATGCCATATTATTACTGTCCCAAATATTACTGTATCCTGCAGCCGTAGGGAGGAGAGGAGAGAAGATCCAACAGGCAGGAATTGTGCAGCAAGATTGATTTATTTAATTATTTTACAAGCTCTTTTATAGACTTTTTTCTTCATAGTCTAATTGGACAAAGGATCAGCCGCCCCCCTGGGGTGATTGGCTAGAAATCCTAAAACATCCATTGTCAAAATATTTTTCTACTGTACCATAAACATAGTTCTACAAGGTCGCAGGTGTTCATAGTTTATAGAACTTCTGCTAATCTCTTCATGACAGAGAAAAGTATCCCATGGGCTTAGAAAGAAGCAAGAAAATTCTTGCTAGCAGCATTTTTGTATCCACACCATATCATTACTAGAATTCATGTCTGTCCACTTAGAGAGAAATGAACTGTGACAATAAATCTTTTGATCAGTGTTACAGCTTGTTGTGATTACGGGAGGAAGAGTGCCAATACGGGTGTAGTCAAACTATGTATTCTACACCCATCTACATTATTCCTGATGAACTATTAATGGTGGGTTGTTTGCAACAGCTGCCCAGCACACACCCCACCCCTCAGGTAGGCTGAGGTGTTAAATGAGATAAGGAAAAAGACGAAACCCCGTGAGACAGGGCAATGTTTCTTTTTCTTCCCACCAGTGACTCAGCCCTGATAACTCCCTCCAGGGAAGCAGAAGCACAGTCCCATCCATCCTGAGGGGGTCGTCTCTGCTAATAGGCCATAATGAACTGAATAGGCACCAGCAGGATAGACAGCTGCAGCAACCATCAAGGACCCCAAAAATATCCTTTGACTCATAGGACTACATCATCCCATTGTGAAAGTCCCCACCCTGGGGGAGGTACTGAACATTCCTGCCTGTATATAATTTGGGCACTTTAGGGCTTGGGAATGACCACCACCACTGGGCATCCAAGAGGAGGACCAGACCTACCACAGGACTACTGCTTTCAATGACTGCACCTATCGCTTCAACAGCACTCCAACCACCACTTAATTGGACTGTGACAATCACCGTGACAAACAGAGGCCAGGTTGTACTCTGACTTTGTGGGTTTAAGCCAATCTTTCTGTATCGTTGCATTTATATTAATCTTTCTATTAAATTGTAACTCTGACTTGAAATCTCTTGCCAGGTATTTGTGTGGAGTTTATTTCTCCCACTGTTTATAAATTCCACAGGAGTCAGTCAGATCTGGAGAGTAATGAGATGGCTGAATGCTCAGCAGAACAACCTAAGATACCAAAGAGTTAGGTTCAGATCAATCCCTTTACCTTTTCTGTGTGTCTCATGACTAAGAAAGACAAGCAGCTTGCCATTAAAAAATGTTTCAGAAAGCAGGACAATGTACAGTGTCTCATCCTCCTGTACGGAGTCTAGAGTACCAGGAAATACCACAGGTCTCCTCTGAAAGAGTTGCTGCCTTGTGTGTACATATTAAAAGATCACATGCTATTGTACCACTTGCACATTAGAACAAATCAGTATTTCCCATGGCTTTCAGTTTTGTGAAAATTCCTCCCTATTTGAATTCAAATATTACTTACATGTAAGGACAATTATTACTACTATTCAGTTATTCCAAAAAAGGATAGATAACACTCCTTTAAGCTGAAGCTTTGTAACAAAAAAATTAAAAGAGCTGTTGAAACCACTGAAATATTGATTGAATCTGGGATTTTGTTTAAGTGATATTTTACCTTTTTATCAGCTTTTCTTTGGGCTTAAGGAATGCTTTTTTGCATTTGCAGTTTGGTAGTTTTGTTCTGCAAATAAACTCCCCACTACTGATTTATATAGATCCAATTCACCCAAATCTTTTGAAAGATTTTTAATTTCTTCCAGACATTGACATAATTTTGTCATGCATTTCAAATTAGGAAATAATTTACTTTTTTCAGTGGTTTTTCTCCAGAAATCTCTGATCTGGTGCCTAACCATAGTGTCATCGAACATGGTAGAAGGGAACTTAAATGCCAACTAGTTCCAACCTGTAAAAAATGGCCTAGTCACCTTTGCAGGTTAAGTGATTTATTAACAAAGCAGCAACTGGAAGCATGAATCTGAGATAAGTCCAAAATTCCCAACGACCAAGCACAGTACAAGAACAGCACATGCACCACACAGTCTTCCTCTGGTCAGGTGAGATACCATAGGAGTACCCGGTGCAGAGCACCAGCAGAGTTCTTATAGACTGTCTTTGAACAGGATTGGTCCATTTCTTGATTCTTGCTGTGATTGGCTCATCTAGGGTCCCTCTGATTTGCTCGTTTTGATGGAGCACTCCTGTCCAATCATTTATCCACAATTCCATTTCATTGGTTCATTTGGTCCACCAATCCACACTCGAGGTGATGTCATTACACCTGTGGCGAGTTTCTAGAAGAGTCCTAGTTAACTATCCCTTATCTACTATTGCCATCTAGTGGTTTTATAGAGGTATTACACCCACACATCACATGAGGTAACTTAAATAACTTCAAGTTACAATTAACCAATTAACCAAGCTCAAGTCCTGTCTCAGTTTTGAAAGACAGGTGTCTGCTGAGGAAGGCAGAAGCCCCCCTTGAAGTGGCAGATATAACCCCTTTTCCCTCTAAGTTATTATATTTTGAAATCAAGGGCCTTTAGGCAAAGATGTGGGAAATAGGAATAACAGTTCTTTACTATATATATATATATATACTAATAACCAGTCAAACA
>NW_008240029.1:310081-317834 GCF_000691975.1 Corvus brachyrhynchos | reverse complement strand
GCAGGGACGGACGCAAATCCCGGGTGGCAGGCGAGATGTATCCAGATGGGAGAACCCCACGGAGGCCCAGGCAGGCAGGGCGAGCAGGGCTACAGCGTAGCGAAAGCTCGAAGCAGCAGCGGGGCAGGGCAGCCACAGCCCGGCCTCCAGCAGGGCAGGGAAAGCGGCTTTTGGGGTCCCAGCGTTGTTTCCAGCAGGAAGAATGAACGGCCAAAAAGAAAGAAGCAGCAGCTCCTTTCTCTGCAGCTTCTCTCTCCTGACGCTCAGAGCGAACTGACCCCACACCCAGCTGTAGACAAAGGAGTAGCCAGGCCCGCCCCACCCCCTTTTTTGTCTTTCTTAAGTACAGCTATTTGTCCCCTAGCAACATGCCTATGGGAGAAAATTCCTTTAACAGGAAAAAAACTAAAACTGAACTAAAACCCCAACAAGTCCCAATAGAACTCAACCAACTCATGAACATTGTAACACACAACCGGCCCACAAAAGCCAACCCATTTATAACAAACCCCCATCTGCAAGCATTCTTTGTAAGAACTACTGTTCTCATCAAAAGAAGTTTTGACAAGAGCTCAAATCCCAATTTCACAGTCCTTTTAAAAATTGGGCCTCTACTCAACTTCAACAGAGCCAGGATTGTACTCCTTGTAAACAATAATACAATATTTGATGGTATCTAATGCCAAATTTTCCTTTAATTATAGATACCTTTTTGTTTATTCCTCTGTTACTGAGAGGTATATTTGGCCTGTTCATTGGGCATGTTATGATCATATTGGCTTGATTGTGTTATAGGCTGTATAGAGGAGACATAGCAGAATTAGCAAAAAAATACAGTGTTTTCAACATTCAGAAGGAAATGAACCTTCTCAAAAGATGATGTGTCAGACCTGAAAGGAGAGAAGGAGGTGAAAATCTGGGAAAAATCATTGCCTGCTCTTCTTCCAACAGGCTGGGTGAGATTATTAATAAACCCCCAGCGAATCAGGGGGAGGAGGGGGAAGCAGAGGTTAAATGATTTGCTAAGAAGTTGTTTGTTAGAAGCAATGCATACAGCTTGCTCAACACTTACTGGGCCTACCAAAGCAGGATGAAAAGATGTAAGACTACTGATAAAAGGGAAGGAATCTTGACCAAAGATCCTGTTTTCGAACTTAAAAGTAACTTAAACCAGCCTTGAAGTTTGGACTTGGGCCAGGGACATAAAGAGCATGCACAGGGAAGCAAGGTGAAAAGTTCAGAACGAGGAAGACTCTTTACTTCATCTGAGGAGGACTCCTACTTCATCCTGGAGACCCCTGCCCGCGACCACCAGATGACACTGCGCAAATGCAACGCAGATGTAAATGACTTTTGGGCTCATTGTAATATGAGGCGAGGCTAGGCGGGGCTAGGCAATGAATATATATGGTGTATTGGGAAACTTAATGAATATGGAGTTTGTAACCCGATATATACCAAGCTGAATGCAGCTGTCGGCAGGCATGACTTTGGAAGAACTATCCCCCATGCATCCCAATGCTGGAATAAACATACCTACTTTACTACTTATTCCAGTAGTGGAGTCTTTTCCACCTATCACCAGAAGCAGTGGAGATCTGGACAGGCAAACAGCAATGAATACACATCCCAAATAATTCTCATTGCCTCTGATGTTATCTTTACATAAGCTGATATTGCAGAGTATATCAACAAAGCAATCTTGGTTTATGTCCCTGTTTCAAAAAAATCCATATCTCACCCAAAATGTCCCATATATATGAAGTATACAAGCTTTGGTGCCACACCCCCATGACTGGACTGCATAGCATGGTGACCAGTGGGTTCTGTATCCAATACACAAATGTTTTGGACAAAATTTGTATTTTTTCACTTTCTTTCTGTAGTACGTTGAAATTTAGTTGATAGACAAGTTGTTAATGAGAAAGCTCGTAGTGCTTTTGTGATTTGTATATTTAAAGGGTATGCAGGCGCGGAAATCAGCCTTTTGTTCCAGCTTCCCACCGAGAGCGGGGGGCGGGAACAGGCATGGACAAAGCTGCTGGAGGAAAAAGCTGTCCCAGAGTGGCAGGCAGCTGAAAAACAGCTATGAGCTGCTGCACAGCTGGGACCGCATGGCCAGAATTTCATCTGAAGCCGCTGCGGAGCCGGCGGGGGCCAGCGGAGCTTCTTTGCAGTCAGTACAGCTCACACTAAACTGAAAAGAACACTATATGCAGCTGATGAGGCTACTTTTTCTTTTAAGTCAGAAAGAAAAAAGAAAAGTAAGTCACGTGAGAGAAAAGAACATGACAACTCCAAGGTCAGAAAAAAAAGAAAAGTAAAGTCACAGAGGACGAAGCTAAAATAGTGGTGGAAAAGGAAAGCAGAGGCACTTCCAGCACTAGAGCTTAAAATTCTCCTTGCAAGTGGTAGTAATGACTGTAATACTACAGACTGTTTTCTCTATAATTCATTAAAGGACATGGGGGGATGAAAAATCTACACGCGGTCTGTGAAAATAAAGGAATGCCTATGCTAAGAAGCTGTGAGAAGCTTTTAGAAATTTTGAAGAAAAGAGCCTTTGTTTTCAAGCTAAAAAAACTCATCCTTAAAAGACTAAACCCTATGTTACGGCCCATGACTGGCAGTGTAAGAAGACTGTAAGACTTCATGGGAGAAATATTTTTTCACTTCAACAGATTGTTCTTCTGGGTGGACTGCTGAGTTATAAAAAAATCCCACAGCACAACAAAAAAAACTCTTTTCCTTAAGCATAAAAAAACTCTTAAGAAATGCAATACTAACCAAATTCCATATTTTATTATTCCTGGTGTGGGTCAGTAAGAAAGAAGAAAGCACTGAAAAAAAGAAAGTGTTAACAAGTTTGCTTTAATTTCTCATTATCTCTTTTCACTTTTTATTCTATTAGTAATAAACTTACAATAAATTGTAACTGCTTAACTGTAAACGTATTTTCTCTTGCAGTCTTTTCTGTTTTCCTCAATAATCCTTATTTCCCCTGATGCAAATAAGTAAGTTTTGTGTGCTTAGCCCCTAACTATGCATCAAACCACAACACTCTCTCAGGCCCCTTTTAGTTGGACGCCAAATTTGTCTTGATTTAAGACAATTTAAGAGATGCACACTCTAAAATTAGTTACCTCGCCTTATAGTTTCAACCAATCCCTTTCCACCAATTAGGATAAATGAATACGAGCAGATATAAGTGAAAAAAAAACAGTTTACTAAGCAGCTAAACAGCAACAGGCCAAAAATGACAGTAAATAATCACTAGATACAAAATTGCTAAATCCCAAAAACTCCCTGTGAACAAAGAGAAGCAAAATGGTGGAGCACCCTGCAAGATGACGGTCCCCACAGCTAACCAAATGGCTTGAAAGACAGAGGGAAAAATGGCAATAACCCCCCCTTCCCCCCAAGATGGTGCTCTCCACAGGCAACTGCACTGTCTGGCAGACAAAAGGAAAAAAAATGGTGGACAAATCCTCTTGCGAATGTAGGAGCTTACAAAGCCGTTCTAGTAGCAGATAGGAATTGCCAGTGTGGTTGGGGTCACTGCCACCACCCTTCACTTCCTCCTGCCATCCATGGGACTCCACTGGTGTTGATGCTGATGCCTTGGGTCCCTTCTCTGATGGGGGGAGGGTGTGGGATGTGCCCAGCCCCTGCCCTGGAGGGAGACCTGCTGATAAGGAGATTGCACAACTTCCCAGCAGAATCTCCTTAGAAAAGGCAGCACTTTTCAGTTATGGCAAGAGAGGACACAGAACCATGATCCTCTGGGAGACCCTATGTAGATCCTTTGTAACCCACTGGCTTTTACCGTCTCACACCCACCTTTGTATCCCCATAAAAGAAGCCCGGCTAGCTCAGTCGGGAGAGCGAGCCTGTCACTGGCCACCTTTCACGGGTGCAGGACAATAAAGGCACCTATGTGGGAATGCCATACAGGCCTCTCGTCTCTCTTTCCTGGTCTGGCCTGGAGATTGCCTCACAGAGCAAGAGCTGAAATCACTAGCTGAAAATCACTAAAGAGCTGTTAGCCTGCTGAAACAGACACCTCTCTGCAAAGGCACTCCAGTGGCTGAGGGAAAGCTGCAGGGTCCTTGGAAGACGGCTCCTCTCTGGACCGGTCATGTCTTCCTGGGTCTGAGCTACAGACCCCACATCAGCTGCCACAGGAGGGAATAAAACAGACTCTCCCCACCAACATGCAGAGGCCTGGCCCTGGACAGGCTCTGGCTTTACACTGCCTCCAGGTGTTGCAGACTTCACTCTGAAACACTTTTTTTGATGTGAAATGCAGTTTCTTGAGTTGCTACTGTTACTACTACAAAAGAACATGTAGGCGACCCTCCACCAGCGCTGTATCAGCTCTCCCAGCAAGAGTGACAGGGAAAAGGCAAAAGCCAAGAGACCTCTGCTTGGGCAACTCTGACTTTTTAACAAGACCCTAGCAACCCCTTGGTCTCATTTCTGATCATGGCTCCAGGTCTTAAAGAGGCAATAACAGTTTTGGGCACAGATAGACATGGAATACAGTAACATTTTGGGTTACCCAGACAGCTGTTCTCATATGAATATGAGATATGCATATAGGATATGCATGTCATATATAATTTCCCACACTAGATGTATTTTCATCAGTACATAACACTGGAGAAGCTTACATGTGCTTATTCTATTGTTTGAGTACCTACCACAAGTTTTAGAACATGCTGAAGCCTCATGATTTAACTGATACTTACACAGAAAGCCAGACTTAATCATAGGATGTTGCTCAAACAGACAGCATTGTGGCAGTGCAGGTGGCTCCAGCTACTCTGTCTCCTGAGGAGAACTCAGACAAGTAGCTGTGGTGGTCAGCAACCCAAGTTTAGCATCTAACTTTCAGTCATGGTGAGAACCCATGATTCCCTTATTCTGCCTTTTGCATGTTTTCCCCTGATTGGTTAATATTTTGTCTCTCTGTTTTAGGTATGAAATTATGTATATTCATTTTCCTTCTTTAATATGTATTAGTTCTAGAAAGTTCTTTGTTCCTCGATGCCCCATTGGATCCTTCCCTGAGTCCCTCCTATGTGTTGTTCCCATTGGTTCCCTTCCTGTCAATCCCCCCTGCTTGTCTCTATCCCATTGGCTGAGATCCCTTTCCCCACCTATTCTGTACCCAGTATAAGATCCCTGGACCCTCCCACCAATTGGCCTCTTCATCCCTGTCTTTTCACTGGAATAAAGCTGCATGGAACACATATGGAGAGTCCCCTCTCTTTCTTCTTTGCCTTCGCCTGCATGCCTGCTTAACAGCGACAGAAAGATACAGCCCCTTTTGGGTGAGGAGCTCTACCCCATTTTCATTGTGTGTTGGGCACTGAGTGCTGCCTTCCAGAGGGGTTTCAGCGTTGACCCTTCTTTGTGTCGGCACGCGAGGGGTAAAACCCCCTTCTGCCAGCTCCCAGTGGCTGAAAACCCCTCCACAGCACCACTTCAAAGACTCCACAGCAGGCATCTTCATGTATAGAGTTTTTGGCTTTCTGGATTTGCCTTTCACAGGAAATAAGTTTTATTTTCTTATAAAATTAAATATATCAGTAGTCTACTGCAAAACAGTGAATCCAAATTCCCACATGGCCCAGATTTACTGAGCAATGAGTGTTGTAAATAATGACAGCAGTGTCTCAATGTACAACATAAGCCAGGTTTTCAGATCCTTTGGGGAAAGCCAGTGTACCACTGTTTCCAGAGAAATCAATGTAAGAGTTTTTTCACCTGGTCAAGTGCAGTGAAGGAATTTACATAGAAATGTTGTTTAGCACTGTGCTTTAAATATTAACTTATCTCAGTAAGTAACAGAACCCTGTTAAGATAATTAGAGGGCAAACCTCATATGTTCTCCCCAGAATGCTTTAATTTTAAATCAGTTTGCCTCAAATCTTGACATTTTATATTATTTGTTACTAGCTTTGCCAGGTAACAAATTATCAGTGGCATCTCACTTGCAGAAAAAAAAGAAAAGCATTTTTGCTAATGTCAATCACTCTGTTGAGAAACCTAACCATTTGGCAAAGAGGTTTTGTTCTTCCCGTTCACCTGTGACCATCCTCCTCTGTGGGTCTGATGTTGGTGGTAGCTTACAGTCTCTCTCTGAAAAAACGGACAGCATCTTCATAACAAGAGAAATCTCATCTCTGTCTGCTCAAGTAACCACTCACAACACAGTCATCTCTTAGAGCAGACTAGACTAAGCAGAAATTCCATGTATAACTTAGCAAGGCCCAGCTACATACATTAATTGTACATAAATCCAACTCTCACATGCTCCTGATCCCAAAGATTCTATAGCTGAGTACAAGAAGAAAAAGGATTTTGTAAAGACAAAAATTAAGTTTCTCAAAGGAATAAATTTAATTTATTTGAATTAAACTTTCTGAAACAGCACTGTGAAGATATTTGGCAGTAAAAACCAAAGAACTCTGCCAAATACATGAAGCATGACTGAAAAGTAAAAGCCTACAGAAAGCAACAGAAATCAGAATATGAAGGGAAGGGTACAGAGAAAATATTAGGGCTCAAGAAGAAGTCTAAGGGGGAAAAAAGTGGATTTGTTAGATGAAGTATTATATTTCACCATTTTGACAACACCACTTTGTAGAAAGAAAGTAGTATTTAACCACATCAGAAACAAGAAAGGATATAGTGGTGACATACAATAGAGAAATAGGTCTATTGTGGACAAGCAAGAACTGAGCAGACACCTAGTTCTAGGACACACAGAAATGACTGTGCTCTCCCTGGGTCCTTTGTGAGCAGTGTCACACGGTCTCCAACACTAGCAAGACGTTTTACTAAGCAGCCAGAGCTGGCCCTGGGCCCCTGTGTTTACAAACACAGCTTGGCAGTATTGGCAACACCACAATTAACACTTTCCCCTGCCTGTGAAAGTACCACATTTTTTACTTATTGGATTGTGTTGGAGGCTAGGATTTTTCCTTTTTGTTTCTTTCTCTTAGGAAATTTTCTCCCATTTGTTGCCTAAGAGATGGTAACAAAAAACGATAATTAATAGAGACAGAAGAAGTGGCCGAGGTGGGGGGAAGGAGTGCAGCTGGTTACAGCTTCTTAGCTGGGGGGTTTTCTCTTGGGAAGTGCAGAGATACCCCGAGATTTTGGTTCGGGGGTCAGGGGCTGGGCTCAGCTCCGCCCTCTCTCTCGCTCTCAGGACCAGAGGTGAGACCTCAGGACCTGCTGTTGCTTCAGGAAGAATTCACTGCCCTGCTCTGCTTTTGTCCTTATCGTGGGTGAGCCTTTGCTCGTAAGAGCAGCTGTTGAACTGGGACCTTAGCAACACCCGTCCTCACTGGGAAGGAGCCCCACCATCTACTTGGGTGCCCCAGGGGAAAGCCTGGGACCCCTTCCCCCTCTGGAGGGAGAGTCTCCCGGCTGCTTTCGGGACCCCAGCTGCTGCTGCACAGCCCGGCTGTTTTCTGCCGCTGCTTCGGGCTTTTTGCTACATTTTAGCCTGACACCCAGCGCCCGCCAGGACCCCCTGCTGCTTCTGATTCTGTCGCCTCTTGGGGCTTAGTGCTACACTTCAATTTACTGCCCCCAGGGGTCTGCTCACCTATGCCATTCCAGCCTGCTGCTCTGAGGTTCCTGCTACAGTCTATCTCACCATCAGGAGGGGCACCAGGATCAGCGGCCCCTGTGAGTTTGCAAAGGAAGCCCCTTATCTATCTCTTCTGCCAGCTGA
>NW_008240029.1:305080-309954 GCF_000691975.1 Corvus brachyrhynchos | reverse complement strand
AAAGGGCCTGACAGCCGAGAGAAGGCTGGTACTGGGTTTCTGGTTTCGTTTGTTGTTGCTGCTGTTGTTGTCATTTGTTTGCCTTGTTATAATATATACATATACACTAGTAAAGAACTGTTATTCCTTTTCCCATATCTTTGTCTGAAAGCCCCTTAATTTCAAAGTTATAGTAATTTGAAGGAAAGAGAGTCATTGTCTTGGGGTGACTTTATGATATGTATCCCCTATCACCTGCTCTATGCCCAGATATGATTCCTGTACCCTTCTGTGTCTTTAAAACTGGGTGCGAGAGAAAAAAAAAAAAAAGCCAGATGAACTTTTCAAAGCAGTTTGTGCTCCAAGGTCACACTACTCCTCTGCGTGCTTCTGTGGCAGCACGAGCAGAGGAAACACCCTTTCCTGCTTTTCAGCCAGCTTTCAGCTCTGTTTCTCCTGAGAGAGACAGAGAGTTAAACTTTTTTTTCCCTGGGACTTCAGCTTCTTCTTCTCTTCTGAACTGTTCAGAACACCAGAACTCACTGGGAGAGCTTTCCACCGAGGCCCGGAGGGAGCCCACACTGACCCAGCTCTGAAGAGGAGAGAGAGAGAGACCACATCCAAAGAAAGGACTGAGAATTTACCAGGTTCTCTCCACAGCTAGAGATTTTATTATTTAACATTATTCGTTTCCAATTGTGCATTGTGACTGTTAAATAAATAGGGTTTCTTTCTTTTCACTTTCCTTGGAGGAAAATTCTTCCCAAACCTGGTGGGGAGGGGCAGCTGAAACCTGCCTTCTATCAGAGAATGTTCATTTTGGACATTCCTCTGAAGCTATCTCAAACCAGGACAGTCATATTTTCCATTCCAAGGGAAGTCCCCGCCTTCCTTGGCAGACACCTGTCTTTCAAATAAAGACAGATAATCAAGTTGTGATAATTATTCCTTGTTTGTACAGGAGCAGTGAAGAGTTCTTTTGCAATAATCACAGAAGCTACTAATAAGGCAGTTGCATTCCAGGTCTTATAGGAAAGATAAATTAATTTTTCTTTCATGGACGATGTTTTAGTATCTGTATTTTCTCGATATTATTGAGCAAACAGGATCTTGAAAATATAAACAGGGTAAATATTGTATGAAAGCTTCGTCTCCACACCAAGTATCAGGCTCACAGGAAAAGTTTTTAAGGCCCTATGATGTGGTGCAAAAGACTGCCCTGGTTGGCCTTCTGTTGTCAGATTGTGAAGTCATGCATCAGTTTCCTTTCCTTCTGAGGAAGAACTAAAGCATTTTGCCAATTAATGACAAAACATGGCAGTGGATACAGAGCAAGACACTGGAACAGCTAATTATAATGGAGATTGTCCTATTCTTTGAAATAAAAAGGCAGTAACTAGTAAGTGACAAAATTAATCAAACATGCTGAACTTGGAAAAGGCAAGAATGAACAGTGAAATGCAGGTCCATTAGTAAGAGTAAGATTTGAGAATAGGAGGAGGCTGGGCACATGCTGTTTCTGGTCCCATCTCTCCAAATATAGCTATTTATGTGCACATGGGCACTGAATGGGGAAGCTTTCACTGGTACTATAAATGAAAAGTGCAAGTCTAAAGCCAACCTGATGCCTTACTTATCTTCTGGGATTCTGGAAGTACTTGAAGCACTGACTAGCTAAACTAATCAAAATGGTCAAGATTCATTAATCCCTTAATCACAATTTTTTCTTCATTCTGCAATGATTGTTTAAACGTAACCCAATTATATTTTTTTTATAAAATATTTTCGTTTTAGTTTGCAGACCTTTGACTACTTTCTGAATACTCACTCCTTAGTCAATTTTATATCTCTTTATATCAAAACATAGAGAGAAATTATCCATATGCTCATGGCTAGTGAGCTTTACTTGCAGCAGTACTCTGCCTTTCTTTCATTACCTCTGTTTTAAAGCTGTGCTGTTTTCTCTAGCCCTGTTGCTGAACAGTTACAACGTCTCATGGTAATAAGGCTTAACAAACTTTATTAACCTACATACCATCATTCTAAATACCAGGGAAAACTGTGTCTTCTTTTAGAAGAAGAAACCTGTGTCTTCTTTTGTGTAGTCATGTAAGGCCCCTGAAGACCTTGTAAAGAACCTGTCTCCGGAGATACTTTTATCATGGAAAGAAAATAGAGAAAGCTGAGACCTCTGAGGCTATAAGCTGTATGTCTTCTTTTTCCTGAGGTCATGTACAGTTCCAGACAAGGCAGTTCTTCCTTGAAAGGAGCTTGTACAGATCCTTAAGACAACTGATTCTGTGCTTGTTTTATGAGAAGTTATTTAAACTGAGATGTCATTGAATTTCACTGAATTTTCTTAACACTGTTCTGTACCTGATTTGCACAATCCCCTAAGATTTTTCAAACATACTCAAAAACAGATATCTGAAAAAACCCCCACAGATTGTATTCCTGACTATCTGGAGCTGTGATGAACCAACTAAGAAAATAAAGCAAGCAGATATTTCAATTTTCTTAGAAATATGCATATGAAATACCTCATCCTGGCTGATATGCCAAGGCAAAAGCAGTTTTCCCTTGGAAGGATGCAGATGTACAAGTATGTGTGCAGATGTATAGGGAAGAAGGGTGTCCTGCTTCAAAATAGGTGAGAGGGATGAGCTTGTATTAGAAGACTTTATAAAAAATATAATTCTGGAAAGGGAAATAGATATTAAATCCTAATGCACTAGAAGAAGGAAAAAAAAACATTTAAAAAATCTGTTTTCTAAGCTGAATAAGTTGAATGTAATTTTTGGTTTGTGGTATAACATGTGAGAAACATGTTTCTACCAGACCAAACACATCCTTTCAGAGTGTCAAGATGTCTTGTAGCATCATCATTCTGTAGCATTATCACTGTATTTGCAGTGTCTATAATAAGTCTATGTATATGTATGCCTTCCTCATATAATCAAATGTTTAAAAGAGTCTCAAGCTTATGATTGCAGGCCTCCAAGGCTTTAAAGAAGACATTTGATTACTGCAAAATCACTGACTTATTACAATGCTACTTCATGTTGCCATATCTCTTCTGGTTGTGGTTTGTGACCTTTTTTTCTTGTGCAGGGTGGTTTACTTTTTGTTGCACTTTTTTACTTCTGCCTGTTTGACCTATCACCATAAAATGAGACCCATGAGAAGCACTTAAATAGCTTTGCAGTGCCTCATGGCTGGTTGAGTAACACTTCCAGAAAGAACTCCAGGCTTCCTGAAATGTACTTCCCTCCAGGTTGCATACTACTTTGTTTAAGCTTAATATAAAAGAAGCCCTGAAAAGGAAGGCATTGAGCACAAAGTTCTCTCTTCCCTCCTCCCAGAGTGCTGTACATAGTGATTGAACAAGGATTTTTTTATACATAAGCATTCAACTTAACTTTTTAATCTCTTTTATGTGATAGTAGCCAGTAAAAGCAACAAATTATGAGTATCAGAGAAGTGATATGTAATACTGTACAACTTGGGGAGTGGGGGAATGAGGGCACTTATTATTAGTAATTGCAGCCAGAGAGACTTCTATGTCAGTATTTCCATCTAGAGGTACCCAATCAGAGACCAACCTGACTATAGAATAACAAGTCCTTCTCACTTTTCCTCCAATATGCATCGTCCACCTAATATTCAGCAATATTTTCCTGAACTTGATTTCTAAGCAAGGAAAATCAGATCAGTACTTCTTAATGTAATAAAAATTATATTGTCCTCTTATATTGGAACAGGCAGAGAAAAAACAACAACTTGTTCTTTTAATCCATTTTCCTTTTACAATGTTAGCATTTTTTGCATTCTCATCCATGTATCTTTACCATTATCCATCATCAGCTGCCCTTCCCTATCCTCTCCAGATTACTTTCATGGTAAATGAAACAAGATGCATTTTTCAAATCTGAAAACTGGACCTCTACTGTAACTAATATTTCTCTTTATTAGCTGAGGCTTCTAATTTATGGGTTTAGGTCATTACATGTGAAATATGAGGAATTGAGTCAACGTTTTAAAAGGTTAAAATTTTAGCTAAGAGTTAGGAAAAATTTGTATTGATTAAGATACAAAGTAGAAAAACGAAAGATATGTTAATGATTATTAGATGCCTAAGCTAGAGCTAAGTGATGTATTATTTGCCATTATATTTTTGTTTTAAGTTTTGTTTATAGAAGGAAACAGAATAAATGAACTGTCATCAAAACAAATTGAAACTCATAGAACCAAGAACAGCACCTGGGTTTCGTAATAATTAATCAAAAGTAGGAGATCTTGAGCTGCGCCAAGAGGTCATGAAGGCCTGCCAACAGTAAGAAGGTTAAAAAGTCACTGTGAGGAAGATATTCCTGTTGTCATCTTTCAGGACCACTGACCCAATTCGAGACCACTGGCCCAATTCAACAGAGAAACTGCACATGCATGAAAGACTAATTATCTCATTTTAATACAAAGCGGAGGATCGGAGGTGCTAGGGTCATACATATGTAGAAGATGTAAAACTTTGAGTAATAAATAGAGAACGAAGAACCTTGTACTTCACTGGCATGTCTTTAGGAGGCTACTCCCATGCCTCCTGCTGGTGCCTGAATAAACGTACCACTTTCTAACTTTAATTAGTTAGAGGGTCTTTTGTCTGTGGATATCAAGATTTAACGAATCAGAACTCCAATGCATAAACTATACCTCTACATTAGCAGCCTTTCTATTACCAGCTCTTTGTATTAGAGCTGAAAAGCTGAGATTCTCCCAATGTCTCAGTATTGCGGTGACCCAGCCCACTGCGGGGCTGGGGCAGCGTGATGCCAATCAATCCCAGCCCATCCCCTGGATCAAGTTTCCCAAAGAGGCAGACTCAGAGGGTGGGTCAATGG
>NW_008240029.1:304360-304789 GCF_000691975.1 Corvus brachyrhynchos | reverse complement strand
GAAGCGGGAGCTGACCCCTCGCGCCCCTGCCGTGTCCCGTCTGCAAAGAAGCCAGCTAGCTGGCTCAGCCAGCAGCCCTTTTCCTGATGCCGAAGTCGCTTCAGCGACACACAGAAGTAACGCAGCTGGACTCTCTCTGACCACGTTTAGCGGGGGTGGGGCGTCCTGGGTGCAGGGGAACCAGCCAGAGACACGACACGAACACCGATACAATTTGAGCATCGTGCTCCGTATTTATTGTTTACCTACACCAAGTTATACTTTACAAAGTTCATGCCCCTTTCCCACAAGAAAGCCTCTAAGCAGCGGGGGAGCTGACCAGTGTATACTTTTTCCCAAGGCTGTTCAAGGCTGCTGGCTAGCAGGTGCCTTGCAAGCCTATCTTCAGCCTGAGGACCCACAAGGGGGACTTCTGCAACAGCCCACGGG
>NW_008240029.1:300794-303014 GCF_000691975.1 Corvus brachyrhynchos | reverse complement strand
GAGTCTGTGACAACTGATGAATGACTATGGGCATGGTCAGCTGTGTCACCGTCGCTCCATAAGCCCCACTCCCAGTTAGCATGTCAGCTTGGAGTGCATATAGTGGGTCTTGTGTGTCACCTTGGTGTTTGCTAGCTTCTTCTTGTGCTAACCGCTTCCACGTTCGCTCCCAGAGCAGGAACTCTGAAGGGGTTAATAACAACTGTGTGATGCTGATGCAATCATTCAGACACAGGACATCTGCTGTAAAGATAAACTGCAGAATGCTTCGTGCAGCTTCAGACCGCAAGCCATGAGTGGTGACTGTTTGTTTGGCTTGCTGCAAGATCTTCCAGTCATGGGGTTCCCACTTTGCAGTGTCCCCGTGTATCTGTACAGGGCAAGCAAGGGCATCCACTACGTGCCAATCACCCTCAATGATTGCATCACGGATAACTCCATTCCATGTCCTTCACAATGGGTCAGTCCTCTCCGTCGGGGCTGATGGAGGCGCTGGCTGCACCTCCCCTCACGGGGAGGGAGGGGCTGTAGGCACTGTGCCCGATTCTCCCAACGGGAACGTAGGAGTTCTGGTGGCTATCTTGACCAGTGGGGCCACGGGACGCCATGGTGCTGATGTTGTAATGTCACAAGCCTTGGACTCCAGCGCATCCTGCCATGTAGATAATTCAGCAAGCTTTTTGATTACTGCATGCATCATCTCTCAGTTACTTCATGCATCTTCTCTTCCTCTTGGGGCTGACCCCCGGCTGCTCTGGCTGGCTCTGGCTCTGCGGGCGACAAAGCCATAGAGGCTCCTTCGCCATCAGACATTGCTCCGCTGTCCGGCAGAGGGGTGCGGCGCTCTGCCGCTTTTGGCCGGGCACTAGGACCGCTCATTTCTCCTTTGCCCGCCTGTGCCCTGCCCCCTGGATCCGGAGGCTCTGCTTCTGCCTTCACTGCCTTTTCTCCCTCAGATGTCAGAGGGTTAACTTCCTTCCCCACCGAGTCCAGCAACTCCCGCAATGAACGTACGGGTGCTTCTGTGCCCTTAATCGGTCTACCCGCGGCCAGCCCGAAGAACCGTGCAACCCTGGACTCCACCCTGGTCCTCAGCCGCCACTTCATAAGACCCCCGTCTGTTCCCTTCCCAGAGCCACCACGCCCTAAAGCCTCCATGGCGGCCATGGCCACTGTCCTTTCGGCTTTCATCTCTGCGCGAGTGTTAGTTACGGCTCTCCAGGTTAAGCCGAGAGCTTTAGCTTCTTTTGCTTCCTTTCCCCCCTCCACCGTGGACAGCCACAATTTGTTCCCTACTTCCCACAATGCTTCAGTCGAAAACAAAAGCAAAGCGTAACTCAATAATCCATGTTCCCGGGCCCCGTAACAAGGGCATTCAGATCTCGGTCTTTCACAATCTCACCTCTCTTAGAGAGGATACTAGCTAAGAGTCGAGTCGCCACCTCGTAATCCATAGCTTCTTTGCTGCGGGTACTCACTTGGCCGCACGAAATTGCAGTCTCCGGCCACTCGGTTTTGAGGTTTAGCCCCCAGCTTTACTTGGCTTTGGGGCCACCCATTCTGAATTCCCCAGGCTTCAGCACTGATAATACGATGAGGCAAAGTCTTAATCGCATTTAAGCGAACCTGCATGTAGCAAAACTCACTCGTGTCCCTGCCATTCAGGCACCAGGTTTAGCAGGGGGTGGTTCCCGGGTGCAGGGGAACCAGCCGGAGACACGACACAAACACCGATATGATTTGAGCATCGTGCTCCGGTTTTATTCTTTACCTACTGTACTAGTTTGAAAACAAACTAGTGGAGACACCAAGTCAGAATAACAATTTAATAGGGAAATAAAAGGAGGGGGGAAGAAAAAATAAAGGCGGATAACACTGGGTTAAACTGACAGAGTTAGGATACAACCTGAGTCCCTGTTAGTCAGGGTGGTGGTAGCAGTCTGGTAGAACGGTGGCTGCAGTCCTCCCGAAGCGGCGATCCTGTAGAAGAAGGGTCTGCTCCTCCTCAGAAAGTCCACTGGTGGCTATGTAGCTCCTGTCCTCTGGAAATCCAGTGGGAAGGTTGTCTCTGGTGTTCAGAGTCTCAGATTATATCCACAATGGGATGCTTGGTTCCTCCCTCTGGGTGGAGCATCTCACAGTGGGGTAATGAGTCATGAGGCCAAGTGTTGATTAGGCTCATTAACAGAAGATAGTCCGGAGGGAGTTATCTCTGAGTCA
>NW_008240029.1:292607-300580 GCF_000691975.1 Corvus brachyrhynchos | reverse complement strand
CCTTTTCCCAAGGCTGTTCAAGGCTGCTGGCTAGCAGGTGCCTTGCAAGCCTATTTTCAGCCTGAGGCCCCGTCGGGGGTACTTCTGCAACAACCCTGGGATGCCCAAGCTCTCCTGGGATATCATATGCCCCTGTTCCACAAGGAATTCCTCTACAACCAGGGGCTCACCAGAGCTCGTGCCTTGAGCACAAGAACTGTGTTATCTCAGCACACATTTAGCAGTCAAGTGTTACCATTCATGGAAGTGTTCTTAGTCTATTGTCATCTGCACTGGCACTGTTTTGGGCATTTTTAGTACATGAACTATTCCATGGGATGTTTGCTCAGGCAAACCAGCATGTGCTTTTCTACAAGTTATAAAAAGTCTCTTGCTGTTATTTTTTCCTGTGTATCTTTCACCATGCAAACTAAAGCCTGTGTCAAGGATTTAAATTCTTGTATGTGCTGAAAATAAAGATACTGAAAAAAAGACAAATAGAGCGGAATTTTGGGGTGAGAGCGTTCTTTTGCATTACATGTATTCAGAGATACTATTTAAGTGTTAGAAAAGTCATTTTTTTCCACTGTTTTCCCCTTACCTTTGGAAATGTAAGCATATCACTCTTGGGAATTATTAAAGGATCAGGGACATGGATCATTCATAGAATTATGGGATCAATAAAAGAACTGTAGCAAGAGCCTGCAAGCAAAAGGCCTGTGTGAGAAAGACTCTCCATGAGAAAATTCTTGTGTGAGAACCAAGCCTGAGAAACAAAGAGGGAGTTCTGAAACGATGCAGCTGTACTGATAAGATGTGCTAACCGGGAGAGAAGGGAGGTGAACTTTGAATTCTTTTAATAATAACATAACTGTAGAAGCTTGCCAATGTAAGTCCAATTATGTAGAAGTAGAAATTCGCTTTGATAAGTTTTAAGCCACTTAAGAGTTAACAAGCTGGTATACTATTTAAGTGCCTCTGGATTGCTAATAAACGGAGTTTTGCTCTTATCAACCACATTGGTTTGGACTGCATTTCTCCCCCTGCCGGAGCCCGGGCCTCTCTTCTTTTTTACAATTCCAACATATCACTAAATTTGGGAGAGCCCTGTTGTGGAGGAAGCGTACAAGGAATTATTTTTGAAACGCTTTCTAATGATGAAAAGTACTTCTGCTTTGCTGACTCCTCTTTCTAATCCAATTTCACTTAAATCATCCTGCAGTGAAATCAAACCTATTAATATAGACACTGTTTTTCAGTTCCTGGCTGTTGGAAGTTAGGGTTTTTCCTTTTGGGTTTTTTTTTTTTTTTTTTTCTCTTAGGGCATTTTCCTTCATTTTGTTGCTAAGGAACAAGAATGACCAGGTACTTAAGAGAGACAAAAGAAGCTGCCAAGCTCAGGGGAGGAGGGCATCTGGCTGCACTTCTCTTATCTGACGGTTTCTCTGGGAGGGGCAGAGATACCCCGAGAACTGGGCTGGGAAAAAAGGGGCTGGGGCAGCTGCCAGCTCTCTCGGCATTCGGAGGGGAAGGAGGCTGTGGACACTGTGGGAAGAATTCACCGCCACTGCGGGGTTCTGTCTTCTGCTGCCTTCTACCATGAGGGGAGCTGTGCTCCTAAGAGTGGCCATGACACTGGGACCTTATTAACACCCTACCTCACCGAACAAAGGACCCTCCACCATCTGCTGGGGTGCCTCAGGGGAAACCCTGGGATCACCGAGCCCCTTTTCCCCTCCCAGGGAGTGTCTCTGTCTCTGCCCTGTTAGGGAGCGGGCTGTTGCTGGTCAGCTCCCCTGCTGTTCAGCTGCCACTGCCCCAAGTTTTTTGCTACATTGTAGGCATTGCAACCCCTGCCTGCCGGGATGGTTCCAGCTGCAGCTGCAGAGTTTCCAGCACCCCGGAATTTTGCTCAATCCTGCTGTTCCAGCTTGCTGCTTCCAAGGGTCCTCCTGGGGCACCGGGATCGACTGCCCCTAGGGATTTGTAAAGCAAGCCTTTTTCCTATCCCTTCCCATCTCAGCCAAGCCACCATTAACCACGTGGTCTCCAAGCTCGCACCAGAGCACCCCCTGCAGCCGAGGGGGAGTCATCACACCTGCCCTGCCCACTGGGAGACCACCGGCACCGCTGCCGGCTGTGATGATCACTACACCAAAGGGGAAATTGCTTAAAGAGCTGGAAGAGACTGTTTATTGGGTTTTCTGGTTTATTCTTTCTTTTGTTTGTTGTTGTTGCCATTGTTGTTGTTTGCCATGTTATACACATACGTATTAGTAAAGAACTGTTATTCCTTTTCCCATATCTTTGCCTGAAAGCCCCCTCAATTTCAATGTTATAATAATTCAGAGGGAGGGGGGTCATATTCTCCATTCCAAGGGAGGTTCCTGCCTTCCTTGGCAGATACGTGTCTTTCAAACTGAGACACTGGCCAAAGTGTTCACTTAGGCAGTTAGAGAGCTAAATTTGAGAGAGGAAAATTTAGTCCTTTGGCATGACTAGGTGAAGTGCTAAGGCCTGAACAACGAGCCCTGAGCCAAAGCTGACCTCTAGATGAACCTTCCAACCAAATGTTGTAAGTATCTGCTCATTAACTAAGTATTATTAGCAATGTGATAAATGTATCCTCTCATTGGCAAAACATGTATTCGCTTTTCTGTATTTAGAAACCAGACAAGGCCACATCTGGCTTTGTTTGGGGAGGTAGGAACAAACACAACTTCCTTGGTTCCTCCTTGAGCCCTGGCCAGGCTTTGGGAAAAACCCAATAGGAAGATTAAACCAGACGTTCATGCACTAGATGTTATGGTAGCTTGTTTATTCAACACTATAAAAATGGGACCCTCTCACAGCAAGGTTGGAAGCCTCATTGCTTTCAGGTGGCACTTGCAGGATTTCCCAGTTGTTGGGCATGGTTCTCCAGTCCTTCACTGAGACAAGATCTTCCCCCAGCTGTTGTGCGGACCTGGATGATGCTAAAGTACTAGAGTAACTGGTGATGTATCTTTCTTAATCACTGTAGGCAATCTTTTATAGTAATGATTAGATACACTGTTTAGTTTATTAGCAGTAATTCTGTAATTCTGAATTCTAATTAGCAGAACTGTAATTCTTAGCAGTTTTTCACTATAATAAATTATACTTATTCCTTAAGTCGGTGTCTCTTCAGTGAGGACCCTGCCCTCTGGGAAAACACTGGATCAAAGGTGACATGGGTGAACAGTAACTTAGTAACTGTGGTCTAAACTCTAATTGCTACATTAATTTGGGGGGGAAAAAGGCCAGTCCCAGCCAAATGCCACTGCTTCCACTGGCTGTGCATTTTCTGTTTACTCCTAAGTTTGAGGAACAGATCCTTGCTCAGCCATGCTGTTTTCCAGCCTGCCTTGCTTGATTTCCAGCATGTAAGGATTGAGAACTCTTGCACACTAAGAAAACTGGCCTTAAAGAGTTGCCAGCTCTGGTCAATTCCTCTATCCCTAAGGACAGTTTCCCTGGGGATCTCATCCACTAATTCCTTACACAGCTGGAAGTTTGCTCTTCAGGACCACTACTACTTGAGATAACAAACTCAACTTGGGCATGGGTGCTATAACCCGGACTGTACTTTAATCTCTCTAATGAGCTCATCTGCATTGGTGAGCAGGTCCAGTTACATGACTCCTCTAGTTGGTTTGTCCAATACCAATACCTGGACCACGAAGAAGTAAATCCAGTTTGCAAAAAAAGCTGTTTAAGCAATTCTAAACAGAAAACAAATTTTAAAAGTACTAGACAACTGCTGGCAAAGTAGAGAAATTAAGAACTAATTAACTAAAATCTTGCCAGTGTGTCTTGGGATGGTTGTTTATCCCATATAATTTTTAAGGTTTTTTGTTTCTTTTGTTCTGTGTCCAAGGTGGTCACTGCTTCCCCCGCACCCCCAATCACCCTGGCTCCGGGAGTATTGCAATGAGTGAGAGCCAGGCCGGGGTTTCTGAAGAAAGTTGGGGACAGGGTGGGGGGGCAAGTCCTTCCTTCTGGGACAGGCTTTTCAACTGGCCGGGCTGCTGGCATCTCTGACTAGGGATACTGTTGCTTTGTGAGTTTTGCCTCTTTGTTTCTTTTTCCTTCAGCACTGTGACTGGGCTCACTAGCTTGCTTCTCTGCTGTTGGGAAGCCCAGAGCCACAACCCGGGAACACTCTTGTTCCCCACCAGGGGCTGCCCCTGCTCTCCACACAGCCCAGACCCAGGGACCAGCCATCGCCGGTGAGCTACCCGGGGGAGCAATTCCCTGCCCAACCTCGCTGTTCTCAGCTGCTGCTTCAGGGCACCTTGCTACACTGTAACCCAACACCCGGACACCCGACAGCTACAGGCGCAACTCGGAGTCTCTGCAACCTTTTGTTCATCTCTCAGGGGGTGAGCCAGCCCCTGCTGTTGCAGGTTGCTGCTTCTGAGGTTCCTGCTACAGCTCCTTTCACTATCCAGAGGGGCACCGGGATTGACTCTGACTTGGGGTTTGTAAAGAAAGCCTTTATTCCATCCCTTCCACTGGTGCATTCGCCATTGTCCATATGGAGAGAGAGAACAAAAAATGAGAATTTGAGAATTAGCAGGGGGAAAACACATTTTTTTTCTGTTAAAAACTACACTCTCTACTGTCTTGATTTGAGACAATTTAAATGAGAACATGCTGGAATGAGTTGCCTCCCTTTACAGGCTCAACCAATCCCTCTTCACCAATAAGGAATGAATACAAGTAGATATAACTGAAAAAATAACAGCTTGCTAACAAGGAGAACAGTAATAGGCAAGAAATAATAGCAAGTAACCATCAGATAAAAAACTGCTAAATCTTGCAGGCTGCCCAGAACAAAAAGAAACCAAAAATGCCAGGAACACCCTCCCCCAAGATGCCACTCTGCAACCGAGCATAGGGTTAGAAGGAAAAAAAGGAAAGGTGGTGTCAAGTCTTCCCCCTGCTGCTTATCTCTCTGGCAGCAGAGCTTCGCTGAGAAAGGCAGCTGGCATGCTCTGACAGTGTCTGGAAACTCAGTCAGGGCCAGAACCCATGGAGGGAATTCACCTTTCTCGCAGCAGGAGATAACAGGAGCAGTCAAGCCAGGGTGGTTGGGCTGGGGCAACTCCACAGTCTTCTTGACTCGGCCAGGTGCCACTGGCGAGTTTGGAGCGGATTGGGCTGGGGCGAAAGCTGTCCAATTTGGCACAGTGGCAACAGGCAGGGCCCTGTAGAATTCACCCCAAGACAGCCTCTCTGAGACAAGAAAAAACCCCGAAAAACTGAAAGGAGAACCCAAAAAGGAAAAGCCTCTGCCATGCTGCCTCAGCTCTATAGCAAGAAACCAAGAGCCAAACCAAGTGGACAGAGAGAGAGAGCTCTGGTCAAGCAAAAACCAAGAAGCAGTGAGGCAAAAATCATGCAGCAAAAGAGACTGAACTGCCTGCCAGAAAAGCTTTCAAAAGCCTATGGTACCCCTCCCTGACCTCACGATTCTGTTTCTGGCTGTGCCTTTGGACCTTAAAGAGACACTAATAATTTTTGGGTACAGATAGATATGGAATACAATAACATCTTGGGTTATCCCAGGAAACCTTTGTAGTTGTGAGTGGTCCTGTTTGAGGCAAGTAATCAAAAAATGTCCTGTATGTGCTTTTAATAGTCCTCACCGGAAAAACAAAAAGAAATTTGCATATTGTCAATTTGTCATATTGTCAAGAATTTCCCCATCTCTTTATAATAAGCCGATATTAGGATAAGCAGGGATATTTTTTTCAATCTGTTGAGGGCTGGAATAATTCTGGGCACAAGTCAGAGTCATAAAATGAAGAAGACTTGACTTGTGTCCAGCTGACAACTGTTTTAAGCAAAAAGAAAAAAATGATACGGTGAAATAATTCAAACACTGCTCGGAAGGAAAACTGATGTGCAGTAAATAGGATGGGGATTTTCTATAAAACATCTTAGTCTGACATTGAAAATTAAATAAGGGCTAAAGACATGAGCTATATGTTTAGCACCCTTCCACACTTAGAGTCACAGTGCAATTACCAAAAGGTTTGCCATTTGTTAAACTCAGCATTTCAGAAACAATTTGCCTCTCTTTCAGATGTAAAGCATGCTTACAGAATTGACTGTGGATGCAATTTTCTTCAAAGATGCTGCCTTGTTACAGGACTCATAGCATACAGAGAAACCATAGCAAACCCTTGCTGTCTACTACAAAGTGGTTCCCTAGCCTACATCTGTCTTAGCAGACAGATATGACCAATGTAATCACTGGTGTTGGGAACCTGGCATCCTGACAGCACTGTTTTTGATATGTTGCATTTTGGGTCCAGGCATTATCCCACTCTTGGACTAGCCTCAGCAGGGTCCCAAAGACCAAGTCCCAATTGTGATTGAAGCTCACGCCTTCTTACTTAGTTTCATCCATAAGGAATCCAGTTGATGTGCTGAAAGGCCACTCCACAATGTGAGCTGAAGCCCTGTAAAACCAGACTACCAGGAGATTCATTTCAAGATCAGCTTCCTGATCCAAAGAAGCAGACAAATTTTTCTGTGTAATTACATATGTTAAGAGCATCACAGCACTCCATTGGCATTTTGGAAGACCAGGTATCATAACTGTATTAGTAATACTTCTGGAAAGAGCTTTGTTTTAAGAAAAAAATTATTTCTCAGCCACTCTTAGTCAAAAAATTAATAGTGCTCTTTTCTAAATATCACTATATTTTATAGATATTTGAAACCTATTTTATAGGTATATGAAAGTATTTTTCTGTAACACCAAAATATACGATGTATAGAGTTAGCTTTTGTTTTTCTATTTATTTTAACAAATGATCTATCATGCAGTCCTATTTGGTTAAAATAGGTTGCTGACTGATGCTCTAGAGCACAAAGACTAAGTTTTATGAAACTGATTTGTGTTGCGCTAAAATATAAAGCCTTTAGTGCAGCAGTGAGGGTAAAATGCTGTAGGCCGGATGCAAAGCCTCTGGTGGAAAACAGAGGCCAAAAGGTCAAGTCCACACTAGGTAATGGCCCCCCTCATTACCACTCAAGATCAAAATCCAAGTTTTACTTTGGGTTTATGTCCCGTCCAGCTGTAAAAGGGGGAGTCGGGGAGGATTCTTTTTGATAGATTTCTCAGACAAAAATAAAGTGCAAATGTGGCAATATTATATATGAGAACTGCTTATTGATAAAGAGGGGTAAGTGTTGATTTGCCCCAAACCAGGCCAAGAGACACTTCCGAGACAAAGTCCAAGAAGTGGGTATTTGCTTTATTCAGCGCTCTGGGTGTGGGAGGATCGTTCCTCCAAACACGCACACACCCCAGGCACACGTCAGTTTACAATATATGGTCAACTTATGCATATTCATCATTTTTGCTAGAAAAAGGTGTGGTTATGCAAATTATTTCTTAGAACTCGTTAATATCATTAGCATACGCAGAGCGCAGGCGCAGTGCTCCCTGGTGGTTGTGCTGAGGAGGGCTTGGTGGTTGTTTTGATGAAGGCTAAATGTCTTCCTTGCTTTGCACTTTTCACCTTTCTTTTCTCATCACGCGCAGTCTCTTGCTAGCTGTTTCAGCATTTTCTTCACTGGATCTAGCAAGCTTTTGTTCCCTATCTTCTGCTAAGTTATTCAGCTAGCTTCTACATTGGTTACAATGTATCTTATTCTAGCCTCAGTATACCCAAGCATTCCCAAGTACAATGATTTTAACCCTTTCAGTGTTCCTACTGAAGGGGGATAGAAAAGAGAGCAGAGAGGGAGAAAGAGAGATGGAGAAAGAAACAGAAGACAGGGACAGATTGTTACCTCTGTACCCCAGGCACCTAGCATCAACTTAGCAGATGGAGGGTGTGTGTTGCAAGCAGTGATGAGTCTGCACAGCTCTTGTGAGTGGCCGGGCGCAATTTCCAAGCAAGAGCGGCGGCATCAGCAAACAATGCAGGCTGCTGCTGGCCAGAGCTGCAGGC
>NW_008240029.1:286168-292531 GCF_000691975.1 Corvus brachyrhynchos | reverse complement strand
GAGCACTAGGTTCTCGTGGTGACGAGCTGCCTCAGGGAAGCTGCAGGTGCAGGACAGGTGCAGACAGGGAAGCAGTATGGCGAGGGGGAGAGGAGGGCGAAGCTGACCCTCTGTGTGACTCCCCACTTGCTCCAAGAAACCCAAAGAAAAATGGTGCCAGTTGTGTTGCAGTTAACTGCTTTTATGTGTTAAGGTTCCTCCCACAGCCCGATTTCCTGGGCATTTTTTTCCCAGGCATCTGGGCATCTGTCCCACCAGCAAGTGGGAGGTCACTTTTAGCCCAGTCGTGGAAGCTTTCTCTGCCCAGATTGGCTGCCAGGGGAAGCCTCCCTGGGGAGAGAGCTCCCAGCACGTGTACGGCCCCTAGAGTAATTTTTCACCTCATCTATAGCATATGTTGAGGTATAAATAAAAATCAGATTGGTCCCTCTTAGCTTAGAACAGGATACCTTTACCATCAGACTGGGTTATTGGTACAATTCCAGATCAGCCAAAGGTTCCATATTGAAAGGATCAAAATCAGCTGTGGCAGCTTAAATTTTTCTTGGAATTCACCCAACCAGTCCCAGAGCTGATTTAACATTACTTGAACTATGAGACAATTAGAGCCCAACCTCTAATTAGACAATTAGAGCCCAAGCTGGTGTAAGAGCAGACCATAATACAATTCCAAAAAGGCAGATTGGAAAGAGGAGAATTATAACCCAAATAAGACAGTTACAAAGGAGCTTGTTCTTCTTAATAAGAAGTACAGCATTTCCAGTACTAAATCAAATTAGTAAAGAGATTTCCATCTAGGAGATAGTACTGTTCTTTGCCCATATTATTCTAACAACAGTCAAATAATATTTAAAGACAGAACCTTGTCTGAAGACTATCTGAGGAAAAAAAAGAGTTTTCTGCCTGCAACAGAACAGGGTCTTCGGGGGCAGTGTGTTGCAATAGTACTGCCTTTTAAAGTGTTTTAGCTACTGGCATGTGTAGATGGTTGCTCTATTTCCTATGAGAATAGAAACAGGTGTTGCTGCCAAAAGAATTAGAAAACTTTCTCCTAGAGTGTCTTAAACCTGTTATACTTACCTCCTCTTTACTGAACTGACACTGAGAGCCACAAAAACATTTCTACATTTCAGGATAGCATTCCTCCTGCCTACACTAGTTTTTTTGGTTCTTAGCTCTTCTTCTCCTGTAATTAGCTAATTTAATTAATTACGTTGAAGAAGGGCTTCAATATATTACTACCCACTTTAGGAATGCAATGCAGCTAAATTTGTCATCACTGACAGTAATAAAAATCCTGTGGATTGGCTGTGTGGAAAGGGCTGGGGCATTTGCTGTTTACTCATTAGTCAATCTGGATGGAGGTTAAGCTACAAGACTGACATAGCTGGGAATGTTTGCCTCTACCATCACTTGTTCTGCAGGAGGAAATACTGGTTGTCTTCTCTCATGATTTCCATAAAGAAGGACTTTCAGCCTTCAAAACTAGAAATGTCATGACAAGGACTAAATTAAATCCCAAGGAGCAGACCATAAAAAGGATTAAAGTGTTAGCATCTAAGTGATTAGATGATAGAAATGTCATGACAAGGACTAAATTAAATCCCGAGGAGCAGACCATAAAAAGGATTTAAGTGTTAGCATCTAAGTGATTAGATGTAGATGAGTGTAGATAGTCAACGGCATACTGCCTCAAGAACTTCCCCAAACAAGTATCATACTGTTGTGGGTAACCCAAAATGTTATTATATTCCATATCTATCTGTGCCCAAAATTGTTAGTGTCTCTTTAAGACCCTGCAGCCAGAAAACAGAAACGGGGGTAGGAGGGAAGGGCTGCCGCAAGCGCTTTAAAGTCGGGTCTCCCAGGCATCTCACTCTGTTGCCTGGCAGCGTTTCTGAAGGTTGAGGCTCTGCTTTTGAGGGAGTTGCTTCAGGTAAGTTTCTGGGCTTGAAAGCGTAGCAACTCAGAAAAATTGCATATCACAATTAGAAACTGTTTCAGAGTGAAGTTTGCGAATTCTATAGGCAGCAAACACTTAAGAAGGTCCCTGGGGCTGGGCCACCCCACGTGGGTGCCAGATTCTCCCCCCAACCCCACAGCTGCAGTATGGAAGACAGAAGCACCAACACGAGTAGAGTCCAGCAGGCAGAAGGAGGAAGCAGCAGGTGGTGGAGCTAACTCCTTGTGTGCCAAGAATTCCCATCTACCACTAGAACTGCTTCATAGGCTCTTACCTTCACAGTGATATGTGGAAAAGACTCCACTACTGGAATAAGTAGTAAAGTAGGTATGTTTATTCCAGCACTGGGACGCATGGGGGATAATTCCTCCAAAGTCATGCCTGCCGGACAGCTGCATTCAGCTTGGTATATATCAGGTTACAAACTCCATATTCATTAAGTTTCCCAATACATCATACATATTCATTGCCTAGCCCCGCCTAGCCTCGCCTCATATTACAATGAGCCCAAAAGTCATTTACATCTGCGTTGCGTTTGCACAGCGTTGTCTGGTGGTCATGGGCAGGGGTCTCTAGGATGAAGTAAGAATCCTCATCAGATGAAGTAAAGTGTCTTCCTCATTCTGAACTTTTCACCTTGCTTCCCTGTGCATGCTCTTTATGTCCCTGGCCCAAGTCCAAACTTCAAGGCTGGTTTAAGTTACTTTTACGTTTGAAAACAGGATCTCTGGTCAAGATTCCTTCCCCTTATCAATAGTCTTACATCTTTTCATCCTGCTTTGGTAGGCCCAGTAAGTGTTGAGCAAGCTGTATGCATTGCTTTCAACAAACAGCTTCTTAGCAAATCATTTAACCTCTGCTTTCCCCTCCCCCTGATTCAGTCAGATGCAGTACATGAAGCAGGCCAAGAAGAGAATATTCTGAGAATTATTTCTGGAAAGACTTGGAACCATCATGACTGACACACTCCATGGTGGAGATTTAATGAACCACAATGGTCTTCCTTATCTCCACTTCCTTAAATATTTTCCCCAAGTATGATTGGAAAAAAGGTATCTGCAGACTAGAATGAAGCAAAGTACATGTTGCATGTGCTCCAGGTCTACTTCTACACTACTGAATGCATCCTTCCTGTCCAAAATGCTCTTGAATCTCTGACTCCACAAATCTGAATGACCTCTGGGGAAGACAAGCTTTGCAGGGATCACAGAATCACAGAATGGGTAAGGTTGGAAGAGACCACAGTGGGACACCTAGCTCAATCTCCCTGCTCACATAGGGTTTCCCTAGAGCATGTTAATCAGGAGTATGTCCAGATGATTTTTGAATATCCCCAGGGAAGCAGTCTCCACCACCTCTCTGGACAACCTATTCCAGTGCTCAGTCACCTGCACAGTAAAGAAGTTCCTTCCATGTTCAGGTGAAACTTCCCGTGCTGCAATTTCTGCCTATTGCCTCTCATCCTATTGCTCATCACCAAGAAGAACCTTGATGTCCTACCTCTTGATGTCCTCCCTTCAAATACTTCAGACACTGATAAGATCCCCTTTCAGTCCTCTCTCCTCCAGGCTAAACAGTCCCAGCTCCCTCAGGCTCTCCTCATGACTTAGGTGCTCCAGTACCCTCATCATTTTTGTTGCCTTCCTCTGGACTTGCTCCAGGAGCTCCATGTCTCCCTTGTACAGAGGAGCCCAGGTCACAGCACTCCAGATGCAGACTCACCAGGGCTGATTAGGGCAGCAGGACCACCTCTCATGACCTTCTGGCCACACTCCCTAATGCAACCCAAGATACCAGTGGCTCTCTGCCACAAGGGCACACTGCTGGCTAATAGACAGCTTGTTGCACACCATGACCCCCTTCTCCAGAGCTGCTTCAGAGCAGGCCAGCCACCAGCCTGTACTGGTGTATGCAGTTCTTTCTTCCCAAGTGCAGGACCCTGCTCTTGCCTTTGATGATTTTCAGAAGGCTCATCTCTGACCAAGTCCCCAACCTGTTGAGATTCTTCTGAATGGCAGAAGTATTGGCCACTTCTGGATCCAGTACCTACACCTGGGGGACACCACAGGCCTCCAACTAGACCCTGTGCCACTGATCACAACCCTCTGAGACCTGCCATACAGCCTGTTCTCAGTCCACCATCTGTTCATCTGGCTCACACTTCCTGAGCTTGCCTATCAGGATGTCATGGCAGACAGTGTCAAAAGCCTGTCTGAAGCCCAAGAAGACCACATTCACTGCTCTCGCTTCATTTATTCAGCCAGTTATCCCATTGTATAAGGCAATCATCTCCAATTTGGCTTCTTCTATAGTTATGATGACATGACAGTAAATCATTAAAGTTCATAAAATATAAATCTGTTAAGTGTTAAGAAAACCCAACTAATTAGCCAATGACCTGGTATGAAAAGTGGGGAAGTCCAACATTCCTTTAGTGAACTGCAATGAATTGTGCTTCAAATTGTCATGTCATCACAAAGTGGAAGATTAATTATTACATAACTAAGAGTTGAACACATGCATCCTACCAGTCTAAACAAAGACACTCTGGGTTCCTACACCTAACATTTATGGTACCAGCCCACACACACTAACATAGTTTGTTTCCCTGACAAAAAGATGTCCCTGCATTAATAAGAAGGCTAGAATTTAAATTTAAGCTTCTATCAGAGAAGCCAAGTGCACTGGAAACCCTTCATGCATTTATTTGCCACATATTGCACCCAGCCATATAGCAGAAAGGTTCTTGTTTTACATATGAAGAACTGAAGCATAGAGATATTTAAGTCCAGATCACATAAGCTATTTAGCCACCTAATCTGAGTGCAACATACCTCAGAGTCTATGCCTAAATGATTTGAACTGTGTCATTCATGATGCTTGCTCTAGAAATAATATTTTTCCATAGCGTATAGTGTTGAAATAATTTGTCTTACATTTAGTCACTGGCAACCTGCCTATTTGATAATTGTCATTTATAAAAAACAATAAAATAATCACACCCTCTCACAAGGGTTAACTGTGGTCCATTGTTGTTCCCAGCTTTTTCTTAGGAATGCAGAGTAATACATTTTTCCACAGCTCTTTAGCACCCTCTATTGTTTTATTTTTCTAATCAAAATGTCATTCTTTTTTCATTGCTGTGACATTAAGAAAATAAGATTATATGCAAAGGCTTTTTCAAATACAGGATAAAAATAAGGATCAGTAATGTAGTGTGCAACCAAAAAGCAAGAAAAACAAGGTTAGAGGTAAGTTTCCACACCATGCGAAAAAAGGGTAAGAGGATGAAACCAAAAACGTGAAGGGACAGCAAGGGACACAAACGTCATGGGAGTATTTTATGAGACATCTGTGTGAGAGTGTTAGAATATTTATTCCATGGTTATCTGATTGATCACATCCTAAACGCGATGTTAAAAAGAAAATGAAGGCAGCAAACACACAGATATAAACCCTGATTGATTAGCATTAACAAAGACAGTAACCAGAAAAAAAAGAACCGAAAATATCTGGTCATTCACACTAATTGTTGGGCTATCAAGAAACAGCAGGCTACATTGGTTTTGGCTGTGATAGAATTAGTTTTCTTCATAGTAGCTCAAAGGGTGCTATGTTCTGGATTTGTGACTAGAACAGTGTTGGTAACACAGCAATGTTTTTGTTATTGCTGAGCAGCACTTCCACAGTGTCAAGACATTACTCTCACACTGCCCCACCAGCAAATATGCTGGGGGTGCACAAGAAATTGGTAGGGACACAGCTGGGGCAGCTGATCCCAACTGACCAAAGGGATATCCATATCATACAGCATCATGTTCCTCTCAGGGAAAAGAAGAAGGAAGGACATTTGGAGTTATGCAGTCTGTGTTCCCAAATAAGCGTTATGCATGATGGAGCCCTGCTGTGGTGTATGGTGTTGGGGTTTTAGGAGTTGTCTTGGGGGTTTTTTTCTGTTAAAGGAATTTTCCCCATATGTGTCGCCAGGGGGACAAATTACTGAGTGCTTAAGGAAAACAAAAGAGCTGGCTATGGAGGTGGGTGCATCTGGCTACTCTTTTGTTTCACCTGGGTGTGCGGACAGTCAGTCCCCAGCGTTTGGATGGAGAGGGAGGCTGTTTCGTCGGTTGCTTTTCCTTCTGCCAGAGAAACTCTGGGATCCCAAGCCCGCCTTCCCTGCCCTGCTGGGAGCTGGGCCGTGGCCGCCCTGCCCCTGCCGCTGCTTTGAGCCTTTGCTATGCTGTAGCCGTGCTCACTCTGCCTGCCCAGACCTCCAGGAGGTTCCCACCACAGCTCCACAGTTTGGATACATCTCATCTGCCTCCCGGGATTTGTGCTCGTCCCTGCCGTTCCAGCCTGCCGTTCTAGCCTGCTGTTCCTGAGGGGCCGGCCGGACACCG
>NW_008240029.1:281046-286055 GCF_000691975.1 Corvus brachyrhynchos | reverse complement strand
CGTTGGGGGAACCATCGCCCCTGCCCTGCTCACTGGGAGCCACCAGCACCCCTGCCCGAGGGGAAAGGGCCTGACAGTCGAGAAGGCTGGGACTGGGTTTGTGATTGTTTGCTGTTACTGCCATAGTTATTGTTTGTTTGACTTGTTATACACATATAGATACATAATAGTAAAGAACTGTTATTCCTATTTCCCACATCTTTGCCTAAAAGCCCCCTGATTTCAAAATCACAATAACTTGGAGGGAAGGGGGGTCGCATCTGCCATTCCAAGGGAGGCTCCTGCCTTCCTTAGCAGACACCTGTCTTTCAAACCAAGACAGTAGGTAAAACCTTATAAAATGAAGGCCTTGTTGCCATGTAAAATCATGTGCTCACATCATGGTGTATGGTGGTTGGTTGAATTATGCTTATTATGCTTTAAAACTATGTAAACAAATAACCGGCTAAGTGCTTAAAAAGGCCAGATTTTTGTAATAACGTGCTGATGCTTGCCACCATCTTCAGTGTCAGTCTTTTGTGTCCACCATCAAATAGTGACCCCGACATGATAGGGTCGTGACTGCGGACCTGAGAGCACCGATGGTGGAGTGCAGCCTAGCACTACAAGGCGGAGAGTGAGAACCTAGAAGTCCGGATGATTTACAAAAGCAGAAAAAGTCGCCTGACCCAAGGTGAGCAACTGGGAACATAGACATGGGGACTCTGTGGGCAGAGAGCAAAACTCAGACCCTGCTACGATGACAGGGGACTTTTTTGCAGACCACAATCCGGCAGAGAGCAAGATGCTGGCACAGCCTATAAGGTTAGATCAGTGGTATTCACAGGATGAAGAACCATGAGACTGTGAGTATCCTGGGACTGCGGAGGTGTCCTGGGAGCGTGGGTGCAGCTTAAAGATATTGCAGCACATTCTCCACATTGGAGCAACTTTCATTATGGGTTAAAAAACCCTGTAACTGTTTCCTAAATGAAAACGGCTTTGACATTAAAAAAACTCCTGCGCATATCTGAGACAGGGACTGCTAGGAAAGCTACCAATGAGACAGGCCCTACCCCCCTTTCTGGGCCCCCTGGACTCTGCAGGCTACATGGCCCCCCCTCGCCAAGAGCTACTTGGAAGTGAAGAGATAAAGTAACCTACAAGAAGACCATATATTTACATTCCGTTTCATAGCTAGGAAAACTTCTGTCTCGTTCTGAGCTTCTGGGAAACACTTAATTTGTCCTTAACTCAGTCAGTGTCTTTACAAATGCAAATTACTCATGTTAAAAAATACGTTTTACTGCATCTCAAGAACATTTTTGGCTTTAGTTAAAAGTAACTTTTTATTTTCAGTAAGCTGTAGGTTCTGACAGGATTGCTTACTGGAGAGATTCAAGGCTAGCTGTATGAATGTAGTGTCTTTCTGCATGCCAGTAGAATTATGTAATTCCTCCCTTTGAGGCTGCTTTGCAAGGTCCAAAATTCTTCAACAGAAATGCTTATATATTGCATGATTGGTACAACTTGTCATGTAAGATGTATACTGCCTTTCTAAGAATTTTGATTTTAAAAAGTCGAATTGGACTGAATTAATACTGTTTCTTTGCTCAGGTACAATGATGCTAGCTGTTACCACAAAAATTAGAAACTTTTATACCTGGAAAAATATTTACAATCTTGGTGCACTCAGAGCATAAATTATCATTATGCATCCCCTCAGCAACTAACTCCAAAGCCTGATGTCAAAACCTTGAATGATTTGCATGGGAGCAATTAGCTGGGTGAGGCCATGGTAAGTTTAGCCACTCATAAATCAAGCATTCCTTTCCTCACTCCCCCATCAATGTTATCTGCAGAAGCTATTTGAGTTATGGATATAATTGCCTCATGACTCCCCACTGTAAAGACAGGTGGAATTCTGCTAGGTTTACCACTTCGGTTGCTTTTTTTGCCCCACAGTTTTCATAAGGTAATTTTATTGTGAATATTTTGCCATGAACAAACATGTGACATCTTTTCAAATAGGTACAGCTGTTTAGTGATTCAAATGTAGCTATTCTTCCTTTCCATTTATAAATTGAAATTGGACTTGATATCAAAACCATTTAAGTGCTGTGATGGACCAGAAGATTGACAACAAGTGACACCACCTTACAAAACAGACTTGCCCAATGAGTATGTGTTAGCTGATCAGTGGCTGAGTTTCTAATATTCTCTATTCCTATGAAGACAGGAAAAGAGTGGAATAAACAGAAGCACACTCCTTCAGAATCGTCTGAAACCATGGCTTTGTGGTTGTTTATGTAGACGTGTCAGCTTTATACACCCACTGACCTAAGAGAGTTAAATGTGCAAAATTCAGGGCAGTATTGTATGACTAGGTCCTTGGTATTTAATCCTTACGTATTCATATCCCACTACCTTTAATAGTGCGAGGTCAATTCTATTGTACTGACAATCACGAAAGGCCGTCTGACCATCTGCGAACTGAGCAGGTTTTAAGTGCAATTTGCCAATATATACACTGTTGTCATTTTTCTGAGTAAAGCTGCCCCTTACAAGACCCTAGCTTATATCAGGAAAGTACTGAAAGACATACAATGCTGTCTTTTTTTTTTTTTTTTTTGAGTACAGTTGCAAATTGGAAAATCCTGCAAAATTGTGCTTATACCAGAAAAGTCCTGACTGTGAATGGATATTTTCAATAATGCTTATAGTTACCATGAGCTAGTCTCACAACTAAATTATGTAAAATAACAACGTATTTGCCACACCTTTATAATCTCTCCAGTAAATCCTTGTTGCTGTTATTTCATTTACGGATTGGTTGTTTATTGTTCATTGTTGTTTAAATGTTGTATGATAAATTTTCAGTAGCTTTCTTGTAACAGTGGAGTCAAAATGAGTTAAATTCTGTAGTGTCTGTAACTTTTAAGGGAACACTCTCAACTCTGACTTTAGTTTTGTTGTATATAAGCGATGTTAATTTTAAGTTCTGTAAAATTTAAGTGATGTTAGGTTTAAGTTCTGTTAATTTGAAATTCTGTTACATTTCAGTTGTGTTACGATTAGGTTCTGTTAGGCTTAAGTTCTGTTGAGTTTAATTTCTGACAAGTTTAAGTGCTGCTAAGTTTCAAGTTTAAGTGTGTTCAGTTTAAGTTCTGCTCTTCTAATTTCTGTTAAGTTATATTCAGATTAATTTTTGTTCAGTTTCAGTGATAAGTTCTGTTGAGTTTAATTTCTGACAAGTGCTGCTAAGTTTCAAGTTTAAGTGCGTTCAGTTTAAGTTCTGCTCTTTTAATTTCTGTTAAGTTATATTCAGATTAATTTTTGTTCAGTTTCAGTGATGTTAACTTTAAGTTTCAGTTTACTTTCTGTTACATTTAACTGACGTTAAGTTTGAGTGAAGTTCTGCTGAAATATGCTCATTTAAATTGAAAGATACAGTTCTTTTGTTACAGAGGTAAGATTGAACCAATTGAAACAATTATGATGAAGAATTGGTAAGCAACTGTTCAAGAATATAAGATACTAAGTTGTAAAAGTATGAGAGGATAGGGTTTGTTAGAACCTTATATTCATTGAAAATTCTATGGGTATAAGTGTTCTGCACTGGTCAACTGCGATAATTACTCGTAACAATCTTTGCTGTTTTATCTTTCATAGGTAGCAGAGAAGGATGAGTAACAATTCCAATTATGCATACGATTGATTGTAAGGTGTTTTGTGCTTTCTTTCTTGCTTTTATTTTGCTTTATTGTCATATATACATAGGTGTGTGGAGAAATATAATCTTGATTTCTTAGATCAGTTACTGTTGCTGTATTAACGATTCTGGGTATGTTCTTAATGTCATATCATGAATTCACTGACGTTTTATGAAGGGCATTAACCAGAAGATATTATTCGATGTTACACATACGCATTTCTTTGGCTGTTTGCAGTTTGTTCATGGTACCATTGACTACTTAGCTAAAGATAAATGACAAAGCCAGCTGCTTTACAGACTTTCACATACTGTTGTGTAGCTATCTGCAAGCCAGCTGCTATTTATAGAGGTTTGTTTGTAGGATATGTTAGGGAAGCTTTCCAGTTAAGGCCTTGGCTCTGGCCAAGCCCTGGCCCTAACTGGTCGTGAAGTATGCCAACAGACCCAGGTGCTTCTCCACTAAACATGTAATCAGGTCACTTTGACTTGCCCATTTGAGCTTATAACAGCTGGACCCCCTTTCAAGGTACACTTGGAAGTCTTGCCCGGGAAGGTTTCTCCAGGTTCTCATTGTGAACCGGGGCGCGTCAGCTACTGTAGACTCTGGGTGATGGTACAGTATTTAGGCAAGTGAGGGTGTATTGTTCTAAGTCACTATCCTTTTGTTGTGTGCTGTGGATTACATGTATTACCTTGCTTATTTTTGTTCAGTGTGAGTTTATTGGTTTATTACATATATTGTCTTATTTTTATGTTGCTTTCATGTTCATAGTGAGTGATGCGCATGTTACCAAAAAAAACCCCAACAAAACAACACCACCCCAAAACAAATAAACAAACAAACAAACAAATAAAAACCAACCAAAAAAAAACAAAGAAGGGGGACTATGGCTCCTCAGGAACATTTCGATAATGCAATATTTACACTGAAGTTTTTGAAAGCAGATCAATAATTTTGATCCCCAGCAGAGCAATACTGGTCTGAAGATTTCACTGTGTGAAACCAATTTCTAAAAGGTTTTACATAAGAATCCAGAACTGTATGTGCAATGGCAAGGCCTAGCTGATCTACTAACCTAGGGGAGAAGGTACATATGTGTTTTATTGCCAACAGGTCTAAAGTGGTTACCTGCTCGTCTGGACAAACATTGATCGCCTCTGAGAAAAAGAGGCTCAGTGAGAGGAAAAATGACCCAATCACCATCCAGCCCTCGTGGCCAAAGCACGAGCAGAGGCAGGACTGCCAGGAACATGGCTGTGCCTGGAAGCTTATGGAGGCAGCCAGCCAACAGAGGCCTTGTGTCCTACTGCACCC
>NW_008240029.1:234530-281023 GCF_000691975.1 Corvus brachyrhynchos | reverse complement strand
CTGCGTACCTTCTAGTTGCTCCCTGTTCCATGCCTCCAGAGAGACATTCAGTAATGTTAAAGTCAGCATTTCCAACTAATGGACTCTCTCCCACCTAAACAGCACAGCCTGTGAGCTCCAGCCATATGAGCTTTGGAACAGTATCCATTTACTTCCAAGTGCAGAAGCAGCAGCTCTCTCTCTGGGGACATTGGACACTATCCTTTTGTTTTCCTATCCTGTGGGTATCTTTGTCAGTAGCATGTTGTTCTTGATGGGTTTTTATTGATTGTGATCTGTATTTCATGTATCTTATCCTGTGACCAGCAGATGACCAGTAACCATCTTAATAATGGCTTTACAGGTGCAGACTGTTTTGGCATTAGGGTACATGAACCCTTGTCATAAAAAACAAAGAAAGGGGGAGATGTGGCATATAGGTAAAATCTTATAAAATGAAGGCCTTGCTGCCTTTGTAAATCATGGCTCAGGCCTATTACTTTAGCTAAGTAGAAGTACTGTGGGAAAGAGACATAGCTGAATTAGGGGTAGAAAAACATTCTGCATGACCACTGTGTGCTCACATTGTGGTGTACGGTGGTTGGTTGAATTATGCTTGTTATGCTTTATAACTATGTAAACAGATAACTGGCTAAGTGCTTAAAAAGGCCTGGTTTCTTGCCACCATCTTCAGTGTCAGTCTTTTGTGTCCACCATCACTCTGCTTTCCTGGGAATGGTTAAACACCTATGCTCATGGGAAGTAGTGAATGAATTCTGTATTTTCCTTTGCCTATTAAGCTGTCCTTCCCTCAACCCAAGAATTTTTTCACTTTTACCCCTTCCAATTCTCTCCCCCATCCCACCAGGTGTGAGTGAGTGAGCAGCTACTTACCAAGGTCAACTCACAACATAGGCAAAATGGGACTTAGCAAATGATAAAGATGCAAACCTCAGCATGTTGGAGGCAGTGGCTGGAAATATGACAACTGATAAGGCAATGTGCAGGGCAAGGAAGAGCAGGGAGGAACAAAGAGGGAGTAGGCAGAAAACCTATAACCACAGTCAGTCAATACACTTATCACTGCAAGTCTATTCTATCTTCTCACTGCCACTGCTTCTCCTTCAGCCTTCTCTTGACCATTTACATGAACAAAAGATTCATTGCTCCCTTAACGTCAATGTCCCTTGGAAAAAAAAAACCAACCAAAAACCCAGCACTTCTGACCATGACAAGTTACTTTCTAGAAGAAACTCCCAGTCACATTTGGCAGCATAGACTCAATCACCATTTCTAAAACAATCAAAGGCTATATGGAACATGCCAGGATAACAAATAAATCACACATGGAATAAGGAGGCAAAGACCTCAGAAAATAACCAGGAGGTAGAAGCAGGGGCAGTGCTCCCATGGTGAAATTTAGTTGTGCTCTTGGCTGCTTGGCATGAGAGCCTAGATGCAATCTCATCATGTCTGACACCATGATGACACAAGTTGTACAATGTTTTCTAACTGGAAAGGGGAAAAAATGTGATCCACAGATAACTTGTTCTTTCTTTCACACCATTTGCTGTGCTCACGCATGTCCTCATATGATATTCATTCTGTACACAGGGATTTTCACTGCTCACATTAATAAAATTATCCAGACTCTTTTGCTCATCCTCTCAGGCCAAGAGTTAAACAAAGAGTAAGCACAAACAGAGTTGCTGATGTATATTGGAGCAAGTCTAATCAAAAGATTTCTACTGAAACAGAATTCAATTCCGTATCACTTCAGGAGGGCTGTGCACGCTCGTCCAGGCAAATACCAGTCTGGCAACCTTCCAGAAGGCTCTCTTGCTTCATGGAGCTGTGATAGCTTGCTCAATATTGCATTGCTCAATACTGAATACACACAGCAGCAGCTCCAGAGATGGATTCTAACTTTAGTTTTTTTGAGGAGACTGAAGTATTTAATTGAGCATGCTTTTGGGATGCTTTGAGCTGTGGGTAAGCCAACTTTCAGTTTTGCTCCTCCTAAGAGCAAGATATGCCAATGCTCCCCAGTGTTGTGTCTTTCATAGCATGTAACTCTGCACAAAAATGGCTGTCTAAATGAGAAGTTATTTTGAATACTTTCATAAATATTGAAATAATGTCCATCTGATGGCTGCATCTAACAGTGTCTCATATCAAAATACTCCAGCAACTCAGGAAAGATTTCAGACTTCGTGAAAGAGCCCTCAGGTTGGAAAATGACCAAGATTCCAAAACACTCAGGCAATTGCTGGAATAAAATACTGAAGTGAAACCTCCTCATGGAGCAAGATGAAGTGGACAATTCTTTTACGTACAATATCTGTAAAGAGAAAAAAAAAATTAAAACACAAATCCAGCTTAAAGCAGGAAAAATACTTAAAAATTACGTCTTTTAAAGATGCCACCATAAGAACAATGCTTCCACCACTTCTGGCAGAAGGAAAACTAGACAATTTAAATCCTTGAGGGTCTGTAAAGCATTAATAGTTTATGAAAGATGATGCTAAAAAGTAAATATATAGTGTATAGGTTTATAATGCTACACCCATTATTTAAATCTTCCTTGGGAAATTCTTAGCATCTGCACTAAACCATAACAAACAGATGTTCTCAGGAAAAGCACACAGAGTTATAAAAATAGAATATAAACCCCTACATAGGCTTCTGCTAGAAAGGAAGTATTGCTTCTATGGGTAGAAACACTAGCTCTATAAAAAACATTTTAGTATTAGAATCAGGGTAAGAAAGCATCCAAAGGAAAAAAAACCAACCAAACAAAAGCCAGTAAATTCCAATTTCTCTGCTAGAAGCTAGAGGCCTTAAGACTTTCAAAAAATAGTATCTCAAAACAATAATAAAAATTAATAACAACTTCAAAACAGAGACAACAAGAAAACACGCATGATTAGTGAGTCTGAGTATTCAGCTTGATACTTTTTAAAGTGCCTGACTTATTTTATTCTTTCTTCCCCAAATGCCTAGGACATGAATCTTACTGCCTAAAGAGATTAGAAGTCCTTGGGTACTGTGAAAATAGTTGAGTTTCAAACAGACAAAACAGAAGATGTGGTATTCTGCTGAGACTAAGTATAGCAAACATCCCTACTTAACTGGAGCTCGCAAGCAGAGTTGTTGAACTTACTGCACAATGCTTTTGTAGGATTGACCTGCTGTCCAGCAAGCAGCTGCTGCAGCTTCTTGATGTCTATGCATGCTTCAGCCATACTTTCCAGATCTCTGCCTTGAGCAGAACTTTGACATCCATCCTCTGATGCTTAAAGTGTAAGGACACAACACTTAGTCCAAACATAAGCAGTAGTTTCAAAACCCATAAGGACACACCTGGGAACTGCTGAAGCACTGGAACTCATATGGCTTGTTTTTCAGAAACAGCAGTGCAAGGAAAAGAAATCCCAGTTTTCCTACCAAACTGTCAAGAATACTGGAAAAGATTCCCCACCACCACCCCCATACATGAAACAGACATGCTATTGGCCACTTTTTCTTTTAAGATTTCATTTGAAGACTTCAAAGTACTTGAAGCTATTTTCTAAAGAATAAAAGGTAAGTACTGTTATAAGCAACACAAATAATGAGATCAGACAGACACAAGGGGTAACAAACAGGGAGACTTACCCCAGGGAGGATTTCCCAGGTCTTTAAAATGCGTTGTTACAGATACTAAGTCAGTTTCTATTTTCAAGTTCATTTCACCACTCAAGTTTGCTTCAATCACCTGCAATCAATCTCAATTTTAGGCAACCCACTTTCACACTGCAGAATTACAGAATACAGTTTGGTCTTGTTCAAATACAAGCTTCCAGGAGTACTTCAGTGCACGTCAACCATACTTTCCGAACATGGTTTGAACATTTGAATGTTCAGCTACAAAATGCATTTGGCATCATTCCTGTGTGAATTACCCTAGACCAAACTTTCAGAAATTATGAAAATAAAGAAATGTAATTGCTCTCCAGTACTTTTAGAACAAGTATTAGCTTTGGGAAGTTCATGTGCTGAGGAAAAGGCTTCAGAAGTAAGTGACTGAAGCTGAAGAAATGCAAAGATTCCCGAATTTCCATTCAGTTATTCAACAAATAAAAAGGCACCTACACAGTCTATATTACACACACAGAAAATGGGATGCACCAAGAGCTGACAGTGCTGCTTTCAAGACTTTAAAATAGACAACAGCTGCATCAGATCAGTAACTCCAAGAAGGACTTTGAACTGATAGAAATCCTGGAAAAGTGCTAAAAGTTTTCAAATTCCATCCTGAAAGCTGGAAGGAGGAATTTGAAGGAAACTATATATGGTCTTACAAAATTTCCAAGCAGATCAAAGGATTCCTAAAGCACAACCAAGCACTTCATTTCTGTGATTAGACAAATTCTCAGTAATTTAAAAAAAAAAAAAAGACTTGTATTGCAACCAGAATAGAATGGAGATGCCAAGCTCCCAAACAATGGACAAGTACTATCAGAAATTGCTTCTAAGCCCATTTTGCAGCACTGATCTTGACCACTTTTATTACCAGGATGCATCTAGCAAAGATAATTAATTGTGACACTTAATGCTTTTGTTCTCTAACAGCATGAAAGCAAGGCACTTAGTGAAGTTCAATCCTGTCATACAGCTATCCTATCCTGTGTGAGAAACGATCCTCAGCTCTAGAAACAAAAGCACTGTGCTCAATTTTGCATAAGCATATCCACCAAGGACATGGGGGAAGGAAAGGCCAGGAAGTAAAAACAGAGCCCCCCAAAAAGTCGCACAAAGGAAAAGAGTTTGATGTGTATTTGCTGGATGACTGCCATTTGCAAAACTGCCAGTAACCCGGGGTAATCCCTCAATTCTTCCAAGTCTTGAAAAACTGAGACTGTTCTAATTTCAGGATTCTCAGTTAACAGAAAATTTCCTATTTATTAAAATGGGTAGGAACAGCATCAAACCCAAACTATTCCAAAGTTCTACTCTTACTTACTAACTTTCATGTCAGTCAATTCTGGTGACTGTGAGCAAAAACAACTAAATAAAAAACCAAAGTCCTTTTCTGTCCAACTGCAGAGGGCTTCTTTCAATTAAAAGGCCCACTAGAACTCCAGAAATCCAGGGCAGACTGCAAACCCAACATGTCAGAGTCTAAAGCATAGTCTGACATCCTGGGGCTATTAGCAGAATTTCCTTTAAAGACTACATCAAGTTTACCTGAAGTTCATTCACAGACACCTAACACAACAGTCACTTAATAGGCATTTCCATAATGAAATCACCTGGAAAGCCTCCAGCTAGCTTCCTGAAGGACCGTAATTTCTTACCAGCTATAAAGATGGCTTGTAGCACCACAATACCATGTTCTTTCATGGATTTAGTACAAAGAGCATAATTTTCTGAGAAGCTCAGGAAAAACTCTTCAGTGTAAATCCTAAAATAAATCCCATCATTCTCTTCAATCTTTACACAGGCTTCAGGTGCCTTGATTTCAAAGTCTAACTCATCTCAAAATAAGATAATGTGGCAGCACCAGTTTAGGCAACAGTGAAACATGTTATGTCCCTGATGAAATAACATCTGTAACATAAATGCTTGAAGTGTCTGAACTTACAATGAAATTGCTGAGATTCTTCATTCTTTCCAC
Organism: Corvus brachyrhynchos; assembly: GCF_000691975.1. Lineage (NCBI taxonomy): Eukaryota > Metazoa > Chordata > Aves > Passeriformes > Corvidae > Corvus > Corvus brachyrhynchos. The sequence goes on along the minus strand of NW_008240029.1, from coordinate 275,385 downwards.
AACACTCTTCATTGTTTTCAGCACTGGTAGGTAAATACTGACCTAGAAAGACGTAAGAAATGCATTTGAACAAGTATTTCAGATGTGATTTGGACAAATTTATTTCTGCTTTCAATTCTGTCTTAGTTTGGACTGAGTTATCTCTGGCTTGCAGGGTGCACAATATCTATCTGAAATCAGCAAAGGTCTCAGGAACAGAGGAGCTCTTTCCCATCATACCAACAGGCCATCATTCTAGCAATTGTTCCAGACATAACATTCCAAGTGTCTGTTCAAAATAAAGAAGAGGCATATTTTGCAGATCAGACTCTCACATGAACATCTGTCATTGACTATTACTAAACAGTCAATTACTATAGCCAAAAAGGGAAGAACAAGACTCCCATGATACTGCAGTAATTTCTGGAACTGCAGCAGTGTAAATCTGAAATAAAAGAACAAAATACTTCAAGTTTCTTCTTGTATGTCTTCAGAATCTAAATACTCTTAGCTATAGATAACAGACATCCATAACCTCAAATAGGAGCACATTTGCACAAGGACCTTTCCTTGCAACTCTGCTAAAAGTCAAAATGAAAGGATATATAAAAATCAGGAGGAAACACATATCTTTAGCTCTGCCAGATAGGCCATGAATTTCAGAAAGAACAGATTATTTGGGCCTTCTAGCAACTAAACAGCTGAAACAGTCTAAACCTGCGTGGTTTAGAGGTGCTCCAGACTAAAGCCATGCAAGTCTTTTACTCCTCCTTTCCTTTGCCGTGAACATCACAGAAGCAACTGGCAATCACCCACTCTGTTTTCATACGTTCTGAACTCCCTTGTCAAGATAGAAGCCATGTTCCATACTCCTCCAAAACTGTCACCTCCAGTCCTCCTTCTTTGCTTTCAACTCCTTTCCACACCCCACCAGTAGTACACTCTGTAGCAATACCACTCCACTTGCAAACTCCCCTTTCAGTAGGGAATATAAAAACAGGCTTACATCAAAGTCTGGCACACTGGGCTCTCTGAAGTCATTCCACATTCTTCTGGGAATAACTCCCACAGGAATGTCATGTGTCACAATCCTACTGCTCCTTGATAAGGATGGCTTGAGGGAAAAAAGAGGATGCTCTTGCAGTTAAACACAAGACTGGAATTCTAAATTTAAATCTTTCAGACCCACTCTGGGAAATGCTATAACTACATACCCCAGACACTCAGTTCCAGTTTTCCCTACGTCCCTATCAATATACTTTTAAGTGGGCTTCCCTTTTGAATGACGAAGAGTTTGTGAGGTATCAGTCATTAGTGTATCTATAAACTATTCTTAGAGCTGAAGAGGTGAATCAGTGCGTAACAAATGGTTAGAAGTTTTTTTTGGTTGAGAAGTTAAAAGTTGCTTGTTAGAAGAGTGGGGGTATGCGGTTAATGAGTTAATTGTTATTGCGATTGTACGGGTGTAATATTGCCATGTGCCCACTAGATGGTGACACCAATGGGGGAAAGTAATGGGTCTATAGAAAGGAGGAGAATGTTCTGGAATGCTCTTAAGATGACTTAATAATCATGATGTAAACACTTTGGGGAATTATTGGTTAGGGGGCAAACCAATCACTCGACACCCCAGAGACTGACAGAATTGAACACCAATGAGGACCCTAACACCGAGCCATCAGAGGGAGGAGCTGAGCCGCACCAATCACAGCATCAAGAGAGACTATAAGAACTGCTCCGGGGCTCAGCCCCCGGGGGTCTTCCTGAGGAACCTGAGTCCGAGGGAACACCCTGCGCATCGCACAGTTTGTTTTTCTCGGTTGTCGAGTGGGACTTGGGCTTACCTCTAGTCTCCGCTCCTGGTTTTCTTTTTAATAAATGAGCAGACTTTTATTCTGCCCAAAAAAGTCCAAGCCTCGTTTATAACAAGTGGAGTTAACAACAACAACAAAAAAATCAGAAGTCAGCATGCAGTATCAGGAAAACCAAAGGCAAAACACAGAGCCAAACAGTACACTGAAACCTCCTTCACCTAATAGCTTCAATGAAAAGAGAATAATCCACAGAAAATATAGAGGATGAAGAAATGGAGAAAAGTAGACATTAGAAAAAGTTGTTTCAATAACACAGCTTTCTTTCTTCCTCCACCTCTTCCTTGCCTTTTGGAAAATACAAAGCTGGTTCTGTGTACTACCAACCATGATGGCAAGAAAGGCTAGTGAAATGGAAAATGGCACAATATTTCTTTAGTTTTCTAGAATTACAACAAATATTACCCTTTGATCTTAGGAAAAGCACTAAATTTTAAGATTTTTTTCTTAATAATGAATATGAAAGCATGGTTGCACTTACTAGCTCCACAGCAACTCTGAGACAGGGACAGTGTTTATTAGTCAACTTGATCTTCACTGCCTTAGCACTCTGGGCAGTTTTTAATGCTCTTGACAGGTTCTCAGGCACCAACTCTAAATAGATTTCATTGTGCTCTGCAGCTACTCCTTCCATCTGAAATTCGTCGAAGAAATTCCCCTACAATTTTTGAAAGTTGGGAAATAAAGCAAACAAGAGGGGCCAGTTTTATTTATCAAACCTTAAGCTTAGAACTGCATGCGTACAGCAGAAACTTCCCTCTGCCTGGCATCACCTGAGGAATCACAACAGGCTGCAGAACTATGAAGGCTCATTGCTTCAGTCTAAACAAATTAATGTCCTCCCCTAACACCTAATCAGTCCATTAGACAGTGAGTTATGCTTTCCTGTTTCCAGTTTTGGGCAGGCCCACGGGGCCAGCACACACTGAAGCTTTACACTGAAGTGACAATCAAGGTAAAGGGACTATCCAACCTGAAACACCTGTGCAACCAGACAGACCCTGAGAGGCCTGGCAGGTGAGGTCTACCTGACATCCCAAGTGAAGGCTACAAGAAACGCCCCGTACATCAAACCCAATTGCATGCTCTGGTTTTCAACAACATGTGGTTACTGAACTTCCCTGCACTTACCTGGCTCAGCTCACACCACATACTGGCACCTCCATTTGCTACTTTATCGGAGAGGATGAAATACAGCTTGCAGACAGTAAGGCGCAGGATGCAGCTCTTGGCTAACCTGGCGATTGTGTTAATTATACCTGCCGGAGGGAGGGAGGCGGACGTTACAGCGGTGATCGCTCCATACACCCCGGTCTCTACAGGACAGGGGAAGAACCTTCAGCCTCTACAAACGCAGCTCGTGCTGCTGCGCAAACCCCTAAACATGTCGGGGCAAAGGAAAACGCCTCATGCCACCTCCTCCCAGGAAAGGCCTGCGGTCCTCACTTCCCCTCCTCTCTCCTTTGCCCGGGAAAGCCCAGCCGCTCAGCGAGGCACTGCCGGCCTTCAGCCTGCCCCGGCATACTCACGGCTGAAGTGGTTGAGGCAGGCGAGATCCACGATCTTAGCCCGAAATCGCATGCCGGCGCGGGCCCTCCCGGGCCCCTCGCCCGCTGCCACAGAAAGTGGTCAGGGAGGAAGAAGCCTCCCACCGAGCAGCTCCGGGCGGGCAGCGCCCATTGCAGCCGATCCCGGATGCGCGGCGGGATTGGGCAGGGTCTGGCACAGGCGGGCCCTGCCAGACTTCCTTCCGCTGCGCTAGCGGTCCTCGCAATCAGGGCTGAAAAGCTTGGCTCGAAATAAAATGCCTTGGTACTCCCGGAACATACGTGAAAATTCATCTGTATGGGTCCCAGCCCCGATGTCTCGAGGAATTTTCGTTTTCAAGTCCAAGGGGGCCCTTACAGCAGACACCATCAGCTCCTGGCAGTGGGCAAGCCCCGACACTGGACCACATGACGCGGTGGTGAGGAAGGAAAGCAGCAGTCGTGTTAGAAATTGGAGAGAATAGAGCTTTCTGACGGGCCCTTCCACTGCCCCATTGTTAGCCAGGCCACCCAGAAGGGGCTGGGCGACCGAAAGTGTTTTGAGAAAGATTCTCTGTCAGACCGGGCACCTCATGTAGTCAGGCTCCGAGCTTAGTGCATGGTGCACAGGGGTTTATGCAAAGGTTGGAATAGTTCAAGGAAACACAAAGTGAAGGAAAACTTTGCTCTACCTGTCAGTGTGCAGCATGCCTGTTTCCTATAGAAGATGGTGTCCTTTGCCTTGATGGTTTTAGTTCCTTGCAGTCCTTCAAAACTACAGCATTTGCAGAGACAGTTTTCTAGTGGTGTTCTTTTTGGTCTGTCAGGATTGTCTGGTGTTCTTTTGTCACACTGCAAATTCCCCAGATCAGCTAAATTGCCTCTCTTACATTTAATTTTGAAATATTCTTGGGATGCTGCTCACATGCCTTGATGCTCTCATTCAATAAAGTCATTATGAAGAAAATTAAATAACCTTGGGTCTGCACAGTGACAGGTATAGCAACAGTTTCTGGAGAGGCTATTCTCTGCTTGTATTGCTCACAGGCTTTGTAAATTTTTTAGAAATAAGCTGAAGATTTTCCTGGAGAAACCAGTGCAGTAGGGTGTCACAAATTCTGATCTAGGATCCTGCCAACTATGCCAATTTGTCACAAATGTGGGGTTTAGGGTCACTCAAAGGATCATCATCAAAGATATTAGCAAGAGTGGGGTTAAAATACATTTATAAAAGTGTGACATAAAGTTCAATTGACAAGTTTCACTCTATCATGGATGAAACATAAAAAGAAAAATCAAAAATTAGAATAATTTTAGAGTGATTCACACAGAGACCAAAGACAAAAAAGAGTAAGGAAGATTCTCCTGTTGAATCACAAAGTTCAGAGTATACCCTCTTGCTTTCTAAACTCCTGATAGAGCTTATGTGCAGGCTAGGTCCAGTCTTAGTTTCAGACTTGGACAATAGTTTATACCTAAGAGAATTAACTCAAACTTTTTCATTAAATATTGCTCCGTTAGCCTTTTGTTTTGTAAAACATGGCTGCAGGAGATAAGGCCCTGATGGTGTGAAATCCCACATATTACACTTTGCAGTTTAACACACTTTCCATCTTTCACATAGTTGCAGACTGCTTTTAGTGAAATGATTGCTATATGAAGTTTAAGTGGGATTTGCAGAAGGAAGGTTGATCTAATCCTTTTCAAGTTGTGGCATTCTGATACGTGTGGATTGCAAAAGGTTTAACAGATCCACATCATTTGCCTTTTCTACCTTTGACTGTGGTTTCCTGAGAAAGCTGCTGTCATGGTTTGACTTAGAGGTACAAAGTGAATTTATTACTAACAAAGTCAGAGGAGGATAATGAGAAGTAAAATAAGCCCTTAAAAACACCTTTTCTTCCCCCAGCCCCTCCCTCCTTCCCACTGACAGTACAGGGAGACAGGGCATGGGGGTTTTTGGTCAGTTCGTCACCCGAGATCTTCTGCTGCTGCTCAGGGAGAGGAGTCCTTCCCCTGTGAGACCATGGGGTTCCTCCCACAGGAGACAGTTCTCTGTGAACTTCTCCAGCGTGGCTCCAATCTCACAAGCAGCAGTCTCCCCAAAACTGCTGCAGTGTGAGTCCCTCCCATGGGCAAACAGTCCTCCCAAAACTGCTGTGACATGGGTCACTCTTCACGGGGTGCAGTTCCCCCAGCCTGGAAGCAAGGGCCCCGTACCTCCGGACCACACCCTCCTCCAGGCACCCACACACTCCGGTGTGAGCACCTCCCCCACAAGCTGCGGGTGGATCTCTGCATCCCCCATGGCCTGCAGAGGAATCTCAACTCTGGCTCCTGGAGCACCTCCTCCCCATCCTTCTTCATTGACCTTGGTGTCCCCATGTTGTTTCCCTCACATGTTCTCACCTCCTTCTCTTCTCTAGCTGGAATTAAAACTGCGTCCCTTTGTTTTGATTTTCTTCTTAAATATGTTATCACAGAGGCATCACCAACATCTCTAAATGGCCCAGCTTTGGCATGTCCATCTTCAGAGCCATCAGGGATTGGCTCTGCTGGACATGGTGGAAGCTTCTAGCAGCATCTCACAGAAGCCACCTCTGTGGCCCCCCCACTACCAAAAACCAGGCCATGCAAAATGAACACAGCTGGACAGAAGTTTGTTCTCTAGCTTGTTTTCTATATATGGTCTGTTTTTAACAATGCTTTATAACCTCTGAAGATTAAGCCACAATGAGAAGACAGACTTTATGTATACAAAAAATTTCCATTGCTTTCCCTAAATAATAAAGAATGGGGAATTAATAACCAAGATGGGCATCAGAAATAAATAGTTATATGCTACATATACACACAGAAGTCTGCAAAAAAAAAGACTTTATATTGCTCTGTGCTCTCATCACAGTTGACTGACAGACAGGCTCTACTTCGGGGGTTCAGGCCAGGCAGGAGCCATTTTTTACTACAGCTGTAGGAGATAAGGCAGATTGACAGAGATTCAGTTCTCTATCCATACTGGCTTAAAAGAGAAGTGCTAGGGTATATCACATTGACAGCATATATAAACAGCTTTGTGAAGGAGCCTTGATATGGCAGAGCAGCACTGACAGAGTACGAAACTGTCACAGCAGTTGTACCCCTCTACTCCTAATAACTCAGAACCTCTGTGCTGTCTGTAGATCTTCACAGCCTGTCACCCTCTTGCTTGTGACACTGTTATATCCATTGTCAACTTTTAGGCCTAGTAAGTCCTGCTGCCACACAATTACTTGTGATCAAAGCCAATTTCTTCTGCAGTGTTTGCTTGGTTGATGTGTTTTTTCCAATTTTTTCTATTAGTTATTTACATAATAAATGGATTATACATGCATTTGAAATCATGAGTTCTATGTTTTTAAGCCCATCTAAACAACTTAAAAGTATACTTATTTAGGAAAGAAGGCATTCACACTCCTTAGGTTGCTTGGTGGAGAGACAAAGGAAATGAAAAATCTGAGAATGTCAACTCTGAGAACCAGAGGGACACTGAACGTATCACCACAGAAAATGAATAGGTACTAGAACGGGCCCTTTCCCTGTATAACAGTTTTATCTGTACTATTAAGACCTTTCCACATTAATTTGATCTATGAGTGGGTATTACTGTAACTGATCATTTAGCTTGAAAAGTCTGTGTGATTTGATCCCAGTCTGCTGAAGCTCAGCTCTGAACAGGTCTGTATCACTGGACTGAAGAAGTAGTAAAATAGCATTAAGGGGTTTTTTTGGCTGTTATGGAAAACTTCAGTATTTTTACATAAATTAATTGAAACTGACCATAATGTATATCTAGATCTTAAGCTTAATCAGTGTTTTCAACTTGAAACTGTACACTTAATAAAACACACCTTTCTCACACACTGTTTCAAAGTTGTTAGTGAAAACTCCTATGTTAAATGGTGCTTTGAGCAAGAAAAATATAGTACAACATAAGCCTACACAGGCCACAAAATAATGATCAGATTCAAAATACTGTCTTTAACACATTTTTTAATGATATGGTTAATGGATCCATTGCAATGCATCACAAATTAAAATAGTAATTTAGTAATGGAAATTTAGTAATAGTAATTTAGTATAATGGATCCATTGCAATGCATCACAAATTAAAAAGATAGTAATTTAGATATGGAAAAACATAAAAAGTGAGAAAGAAATAAGAATAAAACACGTTATTTTCTATCATCATCTACAGCAAACTGGAACTGAAGTTGTTTTGACTATATGGAAAATCACAAGAAACTGTTTTGAGTTAAATGAAATAATTTTACATAAAACAAGTTGTGTGTATTTTATTAAAATAAAATTCCCTTCAGAATTCTTAGAGAGGAAGTGTTTGCTCCTCTTTGTACCTTCATGGCTAAGTAATTCACATTCATTTTCAGTTCATGGACCTTGTTTATACGCTGCCTACATGCTGTTTTGCTTTTTGGGTTTAATGGTAGAGTGAGCGAATCACATAAAACCTCTAGTGGGAAATCCTGCCAGCTTGCAGAGAAAATGTACCAAATGAGAAAATAATATGCCAGATCTACAGACAGGCTGATTGCCTAAGAAGCATCTGTCTCTATTTTTGCTCATGTTTATTGAAAAGAAGGGGCATATGGATGGCCAAAAAGACTCATCATTTTTTTAACATATGTAGGGATCATGTCTTCATCCAAGACTTGCTTTTGGGGCAATATTCTAGCAGTTATGAAGTTGGCTACTAATATTGAAGCATAGAAGCAGTGAGCAATTTGTCCCTAGCATACTGTGATTAAAAAAACACCCCCAAACAAAATCCAAACAGGTTACTGCCTGTGCATTCAGCAATGAATCTACCATCATCAAAAGCTTTCTGGGGACAGGCTTGTGACTGTATGTGAAGCCCAAGGAGACAAGTTGTGCCAAGTACTGGACTTTCTCCTACTTGATGCTTAAACCATGTCAGAATTCATTCTCCTCTAGTCAAAGCATGGCAACAAGATGCAGATTTTATTTAGAAAACAGAGGCCATTTTCAGTAGCAAACATTTAGACATCTCTAGGGTGATGTGGCAGCTGAAGGAATTGGAGCCATCTGAGACTAAAATTCAAAATAATCAAAACCCAGGCCACTTGCATAAATAGCTCCCTTATTTTCTTTCTAACTCCCATTAGCTACCTATTTGTTTCATTAAGCTTCAGAATGTTTTTTTCAAAATTTCAACTCAAATAGTCCAAAAAGGAATTTCATAAAGCGAGTTGCATTAAATTGAGTGTAATAGGTTGACTCAGAAATCCCAAAATCATTAACATTTCATGAATTTATAAACCCCTGAAACAAGGTTCAGAATTTTGCAAATTAAGACTTCAGCCTATTCCGGCCAGCAACAATGTCATTACAAAGCCTGTCTCTGAAGAAATCCTTCCTGCTAGTTTGTCGGTCTTTTGAGAGTAGTCTCTGACTTGTCTTGAAGTGAAAAATGATGTATAGTGGGAAGAATGTGAGCTAAATGGTGATACTCCAAAGTGTTCTAGCCACCTAGTTTCAGCTTCTTTGTAACAAATCTTTAAGTTTTCTTGATTGGTTTCCATTCATCCATGTGGTTTCATCAATTAAAGCAGAGTAGAGCATGTAATTCATTAGTCATTTCAAACTGGAAAACTTGCAACTGCTTTGGTCTTACTCTAGTGTCCAGTTCAAAAATCCTCTTTGTTCAAAACAGGCACGTAAAAGCAGAAGCTAGGAAAGACCATACATTTCAGAGGGTTTGATAAAATAATTAGAGCTTAATTTTAAGCAATCTAGAGTCCAACCTTCCTTCTTTTATGAAGACAAATCATTCACACTGAAAAAGATTTGCTACTATACCTAAGAGAGGCAAAATCATCCTGGAAAATACCCTAGTGGTCTAACAGGTAGCCTAGCTCAAAGATGATGCTTTTTGTGGAAACAAAGGTATGTATGTCCAAAATTTGTATTCCAGCAAGAGATAACTGAGTAAACAATCAAATGATTCTGCTAGTACAACATGTTAGGATTCAGACACTCTAAAAATGACTTCTAGTATGAAGGCAACTAAGCAAGTAAAATAGGTAAATAAAATTTTTCCGAGAACAACTTATTCCAGCATCCTCTTCATCTACACACAGGCAAAGTTATACTGCTCTCCAAAATCTATGACAAGTTTCTTTTCCTGGAATAAATAGGTATCAGGGATTTTTCAAATACCAAAAAATACAGTTATGAAGTGAGAAGCCTATAGTCAGAATTACTCTTATAAATAAACTTTTATACATGTTTACTGTCTCCTGTATTTGAGTCAGGAGAACTGCTAGAGCTGAGTATTTTAATCTGACATTTTGACTGCTAGCATTTTGTCTAGCCCTAGATTGTTGACATTAATGCCTTAGCAGTTGAGACAGCTTTTCATGTTTTAGTTTAGGAATATGAGAAGGCATGGAGGAAGTGAAAACCTGAACATTTCCTGATAAACGTAGTTTTGGACAAGCCACATGCTCAATATTTGTGTAAGAACACAAAAAAGCAAAACTCTGCAAATGATGATAGAAACCTGAAAATCCATTTTAATGGGCTATTTTGAACGAAATAGGATTGTAGTATTTGGAACACGTATCAAGATGGATAAAGCATTCCATGTACTGAAAATCACTATCCTTTATGGATATTAACATTTTACAGGTCATTAAATATGGTAAATTTGACACTGTGTATGGGAGTTACAAGTATTTTTTTATGAGAGATGAGTGATTAGTATTTAACAGAAGCAAGCAACTTCTAATTTTACTTTTTCCAATGCAGTTTGATTGGGCAGTAGAGAGGAATACAGAATTAAAATCAGTTTCATGTTTGCAGTACACACAAAAATTATTCTTAGAGATACAAAAGCAGAACAGAATATTTTTCATGAAAATGCTTTTGAGGGTAGGTTGAAATTTTTTATTTTTTAAAAATTTGTTTCCAGATTAGTATAGCTGTAGATTTTTGGTCTTGGAAAAATTCTGGTATTTCCCCTGTGAATCTCATATACTTCAAGTGCCACTGTTTTATAAAAATTCTAAAGGAAATAGGTTTTTCTATTTGCTGTGAACATTTTTGGGTTGCAATATTTTTTGCACTGAAACATCTGTGATCCTTTACTCACTTTGTTCCTTTGTTTTTTCATTTGTTCTATTTCCCATTTCCTTTAGTTTCCAGATTTATGATCAATACCTTTATTGTCAACCTGTGCTCTCTTGTGTCCTTCTTCCACTTAAGATATTTTGTGCTCATTTTAGTGCAAGAAAGGTAAATGAAGGCTACACATAAAATCCCCAAAGCCTTCACAACCCAGTGTCCCAGAAATCATACAGCCTCAACCTGAGGCAAATTAATTTATAAGAGTCCCTACTGAAAGCCTTCATGATAGACATCTGTAGCAGTGTCTGCTGTGCACAGGCATCACCAAGACTACTAGACTATCTTTCATTGACTGAGTTGTCTGTGGTAAACTCACTGAAGTCAATTCAATGTCCAGAGTGCTAGCAGCTATAGCTGCAACTGAAATCAATGGCCACTTTGCTCTACACAGTTTCATCTCAGAGGAAAGAAACTCTCAGAGGGCTAGGAGATTGCACTGGTAGTCATACTTGGAAGAGGCACAAAAATCACGATGCATATCAGCACCACAAAACTGTCAGAATCTAGGTCCCATTACAATAAGAATCTGCATTAGCAAAGCTCACCCCTTCATATGGGCACAACCACAGAGTGAAAATAGAAATTTTCAATAGTTTTTAAAAACTACCTCCCAAGCCCCCAAAGCATACCAGAAACTTTTGGAGAGATGTCCAGAACCGCAGTGTTATGGGCAATTCATTCAGTGAAATTACCTCAACAGGTAATTTCCTGCTGCTCCCCAAAATGGTATTTATATAAGCTAGAAACACAGTTAATTCTGTGTTATTTAAAAAGATCACTAAGAACACAATGGTGTTTGTCTCTTTTATTATGAAAGATACAAAAACAGAGTCTAGTGAAGCTATCATTAGAAACATGAACTTTTTTTCAACCAACTCTCTATTTACATGTACAAAATTCCCCAAGTGGAACAATATCAAATGTGAGACACATCAAAATATACCATATATACAAGTTCAGAGATTTAGTATCTCTGTTACTCCGTACATGATGGCTACACAAAAAGTCAATTCCTACCTGTTTTCCACAAATATTTTAAATTAAGTTTATGAGACACCCCAAGCAAAATAAAGCAGAATCTGGGGAATGTTCTGCTATCTGAATGGTTACTTTATAAAAATAGTACAAAATAATAGAGCCAGGTTTTCAAGTCAGGCTGAATATTCTGTCAAATAGTCCATACTCCAAACTGATATAGGTAAAAGAATGAAAACTATTACTGATTTTTATTGTCATCACACCAGAAATATTCAGGAGTTGAAGATGTACTCATTTTTGGATCGCTAATCAGCTACTAGGAAAAGCAAGTATTTTTATTTTTTAAAAACTCTTCCTTCAAACAGAAAAGCCAAATAAAATACTAGAGCTTGCTCTGCATGATCAGACATTCTGATTAAAAACAGGAAACACAAGAAGACACACCACTTTGTATGGTTTTTAACTGGAACCAACTACTCCTTAATTAGTTAGGCACTTCTTCCTCTAGGGAAGTCCACTTCCTTACATTTTAGTTTGGCTCCATTTCACACAGAGAAGTGATTTCAGCTATGCCATTTGTGACAGCAGAAGGAATGTTGTTAAGAACTTTTGCTCTCCAAGCATGGATGGCCTCAACAATACCTTCTGGATTGCTTGAACCCAAGTCACATAGTGAATATACGGCTGCGAGCTGCACACCCCAGGGAACACCTGCAAAAAGTTAACACAAATCAGCTTAAAGAAACTTTGATATGCAAGAATGTTTTTGGGAATCTTGAATCTATAGAAACTATTATTCAAGAACTGAAAATAAAACACATCAACAGTTGTGATGCCTACCACCATAACGGAGCAAGATGACAACCTGCACACAAATTCCGTAACATCTCATTTTATACTAGCACTTTCCAATTTTCTCAATTCAGCAACTTTCCAGTATTCAAAGTGTACACAAGAGTTGAGAATCTAGTGACTTTAGTTAAGAGTAATCAGACTTAAGAAAACAGTCAGGTTTACACCGTGTCTGAAACAAACACAGACATACACTGTACACCATACACCACCAAGTTGGAAAAACTTGAGATTGCAAGGAAGAGAAGTTATACAGGTGGTTCAAAGCTCCCTACCATTAACAAATGCTTCACTGCAGAATGTACTTAACATCCAGAGTAACTTAGCAATGTGAATCTCTGCTGCCCTAACTGCCTTGTTTTGTCTCATCAATAGCTTGAACTGTCTTTCTCCCAATACAAAAATTTTGTTAGTAGTAAGCTTCAGCATAAATTTCTCAGGTAAAAAATTAGCTATTACTGCTCAAGTTATGATCACCCTTTAAGTGATCTTAACTTGATCACCTTTTAAGTGATCTCTAATGCAACTGATAGGGTCTTACATGACACAGTCCAATTCCAAGGTCTTTCCAAGATGAAAGCAACTCAGAATTGTTCTCTGTCTCAAACAGAAGGTTAATATTGTTAATAGCTCATTAACTTTGTAAGAGAAAGGGACTCAAACTGAAAACTGTTTGACCTGTTATGCACTAACATGAACTGCAAAACTGTTTTGCCATGTGTGCCTTAATTTATGTTCTGGCATTGCAGAAGTTCACATTGTGGATGTTACACTCAAGTTTCTCTAAAAAAACATTACCTTCCTCTTTTGCATGCTGTACAAACAGTCCAATTACTGAACTAATATTCTTCACTGCAGCAAGATAGCCTTCCTTCAAACCTATTTGTCCTAATCGACCTGAAAGAAAAAAAGAGTTACTACATATCTGACTATTTAGACAGTCAACTTCCTAGTTTTGTACTTCCCAATTGCCTGTTGAAGTACCTACAGATAATGCAAATTTTAACTACAAAAAAGTAATTCTTGTTACCAACTTGTTACCAACCAGGACTTGTTGTCTTGGGAACAACAGTTGTCCTATTCCTTGTGTAACTAAAGACCCCAAGTCATTTTTCATCAGATTGATTCAACCTCCCATAGGTTTACAATTTTTAAGTGTAAAACTCAGAAAGAATGCAATAAACAGTATCATATAGCCTACATACTGAAAATATTTATTGAAACTCAAATTATATCTGTTTACATCAAATGCCACCTAGATCCCAAATAAATTAATCTAACTTAAATTTATTATGGTATTAAGTTGCATATAAAACCTTATACACTTTTCTGGAGACCATATGGCATGAACCTGTGTCATGGGAGGCTTGGGTTAGCTATTAGGAAAAGACTCTTCACCCAGAGGGTGGTTAGGCACTGGAACAGGCTCCTCAGGGAACTGGTCACAGCACCAATCCTGTCTGAGTTCAAGATTTGTTCAATTTGCACAATGCTTAGGCACACGGTGTGATTCCTGGGGCTGGCCTGTGCAGGGTAGGAGTTAGACTTCAGTGATCCTAATGGGTCCCTTCCAACTCAGGATTTCTATGAATCTGTATGTAGCTACAGATTATTTCGTTTTAAATACATAAAACATGTTGGTATTTGTTACCATGAATCAATATAGTATCTCTCAAAACTTAAGTATCTGCTTTCCACAGGCTGATAAACAGAAGATATCTGCATAAAGATCCAATAAAATGTAAAAATACTTCAACTCACTTTTGAGACAGGCCTGACACTTTCATAAGGACATACTTATACAAAGCAGAAGTTCAATCAAGAATTTAGATTACTTACCAATTAGCCTAAGTGTCAATGCTATAACACTATCACTAATGGATTGAGCATTTTCATGCCCCTTTCTCTTCCTTATCCAGTTATCCATAGAAGGCCAAAGCACTTTGCTGTGAAAGAAAAATGAATTTGAAAATCTGATACTGCCTGAAGGGGTGGTTATAATATTCATACAAAAATGAAGGCAAATTACTCTTTTGTTTGTTACTAACTTTAGGTAGACTGACTTCACAGATGTATATGAAATCGTGTTACTTTCAAATGTCATGCTGATATGTTCTGTAAGTTTCTCGTATGACTGAAAATTCAGTTTGTATGTTACAAGTAGGACCTGATACTTGTTTTTAAACCTAAAAGGACCCAAAGTAAGACTTTTTCAATCCTCAAAATTATGCTAATAGACCTAGTTACCTACTACCAGCACAACTGACAGACAATCACCTTGATATGGCTTTAATTAAAACTACATACATTTAACTGAAGCTAATTTGTATTAATTTTAAAAGTATTTCACCAAAAATAACTTCTTTACTATCTGAAAGTATGAAACTTGTATACAACACGATGATGATAAGTATCACTGACAATGATGATAATAAGTATCACTTATTATGTCACAAATAAACAAATGCCTACTAAGTCATGTAGCTTCTATATAGAAAATCACGGCTGTCAGATCAGTGTAGGTGTCAGAATGAAGTCTTTCAAACTAGGTTAAGTATGGTAGCAGTCCATATACTGGACCATAGGTTCAAAGAAAATTCAAAACATTGAATCTAAGTATTATAATTATTTTAGAATTAAAATCAGACTGAAATCCAGATAATACACTAATGAGTATGGATATATTTCACTTTCAGCACTGAAGCAGTGTTATTTTCATATCAGAAGTTCCACCCTCATTTTCTACTGATGGGGGGAGGGCAATTCAACAAGTTAGTTCAGAAGAAGACAATCACTTTGCTTCACTGACAGACAATTCATCTCAAAATCTTATATAGCTATTTTGAAAGCAATTCTTTACTAGAACAGTTCTAACAGGGTTCATTTCTTGGGACAATATCATTAAGTAATACATTTTTTCATTGATCACTCCTTCTATCTTAAAATAAGGCACACAAACAAAGTAGTCTAGGTCTCATCAGGTTGAAACGTCCTCATTTCTAAGTATCTATGCAATATTTTGTTATGTTAAAAGCTAAGTCATAATGAATTTGGGAAACAAAAAACCATCAAACATCAAACACCATCAAACACCAAAACACCATCAAAACAAACCAAAAAAAACCACAAAAGAAAACATTTCAAAGAAGTGATTGCCACAATACCTTATAACATTATCATGTGTCCAATCCCACTTCAGGTGAGAGCAGAGTAGATCAACAGCAAATATATACTGCCAAGCATCTTCACTGAGATCTTCTCCATACTGCTCACTCAGGTGAAATTCTACTTTTGTACATGACTGCATTTCTAAAAGCAGGTTTGAGACCATAATACCAGCATCTAAAGATGAACTCTGAAATTTTAGAAGGTAATTATCTTAATGCATGAAAAGTTACCAGCCCAGAACCAAACTCTCTACAAATATTTGATACTGACTGTGCACAGCATCTTACACCATAAATCCAACTTTTGGGTTGAATTAACGCAAACAAATAGAGTACAAAACCAAAACCTTCAAGTACTAGGTATTTTTCCTAATGCCTTTACTAAAAGGAGAGTTTGGAAGAAAAATACCCAAACAAGAAAAACCACAGACTTTATACCCACTCTCTTATCTCCTTCTACAATTTGGGGATTTTTGTTTCTGTCAATGCAGCATTAAGATAAGAAGAGTGTTTTTCCAGTGCAAGAAGATTAGACTAATATTGTTCACTTTCTAAATAATTTTAAAATTTGTTACTCTTTGTTCTTCATTAGGGGTGAATTTGCAAGCAAATATTTCAATAGTTGAGGTAAATAAACGTGCCATGTGAAATCATTCTGATAATTAAATAGCTAGGGGAAGAAAGGAAATTTAAATACAAACATTCTTTGATTTTCTGACGTATTAAGAAAAAAAGTCTAGGCTTATCACATAAACAGAATGAGTGTTTGGCAGATCTTCTCAGCACAAAATCTCATCTTAACTGGCAAGTTCTGCCATGGTGCAAGTCACTAAAATGGCACACCTTGACCAAGAAATAAATGCCCATTCCATGTGAGTTTTACTTTCATAAGTAGAATAATCTTCTCATAAAATTATATGTATAACAGACTGTTAATCACAATCTACTTGAAACTTTTACCTGTATTTCTACACAAGAGAAACAGAGCTTACAGACAGAATGATGTCATCTCTTATAATCAATATAGAAAATTCTGAGGTCCTGCTCCCCAGTTGCAGCAGATCTCGTATTTCAGAGATCCATAAATAAAGTAGGTAGTGTGAGCACAAAGAATTAGTATTTCCAGGAACATTTACTAGGACATTCTTATGTGCATCTCTATTGGCATGATATTAAAAGCTGTAACCTAATAGAATGGAGAATACAAATTCTTCGCTAAGCAGGGACTGCAGTACAGTGTAACTCTGAATACCAGAGCTTAATGCTATATCACAACTGTGATTTAATAGTAAAAAAGCCAGACACAAATCCATGCCAAATTAATTCACTCCTACACTAAAGCAGGAGGTTTAGGCGGCTGTAATTTCAGTGATACCATGTTAAATTCAGGGCTGGCTTCAGAGGTTAAAGAAAAAAAAATTATCATACAACACCTAAAGGCTATGATGACAGCAGTAAGACTAACTGCATTCCTCAAGGCAGTTGTGGAGCAGCATGTTAAGATAGGGAATAGGTGAGCTATTGTCATGGCTTAGGAATGGTATTCCCCAAATTAGTGCTCCAACTGAAACCAAGCTGCTTGCTTACTCCCTCCTCGCCCTTCCTCTTCTCTGTGGCAGGATGGAGAGGAGAATTGGAGGCACAAAATTTAAAGATCACAGGTTGAGATAAGAACAATTTACTGGAAACAGCAATGAGATAAGAAAACAAACAGTAATAGCAGCAAATACTAATGATGGAGGGTACAAAAGAGAGACTAAAAATTCACACGGAAACAACAGTAACCCAACCTCTCCCTCCACCACACTACGCTGATTCATTCACCTTGGAAGAGACTCTTCCCCACATCCCTGGCAATGATGTGAGGTGGTACAGAATGAACCTCTGGGGCCTAGCCATGCCCCCTTTTGGCTGCTACAAAAATTAACCCTGTCCTGGCCAGAACCAGACAGCTATGAATCTATGATTTTGTTCACTTGGTATTTATGAAACTATTTTATTTCCAGGAAGAAAGCCTGGCATTAATATGGAGTTTTCAAAAATATGGGGCCCTAGCCTTTAAACAAACACACAAGCCTGTTACACAAACTCCTCCAGAAGCAAAACACCTCTGGATTTCCATCTGCATGATACAAAATTGCTCCCAATGATTTCAATTTTTCCTCCTTGCAACATTCTTTTCAGGATGGTAATAGATGCCTGCTGAAAACTGATAGAAATTAAATTATTTGCCCAACAGCTCAAAGACTTGAAGTCAGCTCTCACAGATTATCCTTCTTCTAGTATCACTGGTTTTGTACTGATCACACCAACTGCTTATGAAATTAACTTCAGGTTTTTTGTGATAAACAAGTATTTACAGTCTACCTTGCAAAAAGATCGTAAGTAAAAAGAGACGGGCTCATCTTGAAATTAGCTGTAGTGATGTATTACCTGTTACACAGAGAACTACAAAAGATAAAACCAATACATATTTTAAAAAGCAACAGTACAAAGCAAAACAAAAAAACATCTCAAAGAGCAGCTCCACAGATGGAAAGAATTCCCTAGTCCAACCACACTATAGTTGAAAGTTTAAAAACAACCTTTACTTTTAATGTTCAGTAGATGGATTAGTATTTAACAGGGAAAACAAGGAAAGTATTGTATTCTAGTAGAGTCTGGACAACTAGGGGAAAAAGTCCTGAAGCGGCATTAGTTGCGCAATTGTACAGCCTCCATGGGATATTCACACCCTTCATCAGAAAAGTAAGTTGCTTGATTTGATTCAGCCAGCAAAGTGACAAATGCAGACAAAAGCTGATTACCAACAATGAAATCAGACATTACCTGTTCCCAATTGAAATAAGCACTTAAACAGGCCAGCATCTCATTGCTTGCACTCTGCCTGACAACTAATTGCATAGCTTTGTTAATTGCACCTCGGAAGACAAATATGTCAGACCATACATTTGTGATAAATAAAATCAATTTTTCTGAGTCTGGAAAGTCTGAGGAAAAAAAGAAATAACAAAGTAAATTTTTAACATTTTAAAACAACAAAAATATATATTCAGGCATTAAAAGCTAGTACCACCAGCAAGGTAACTAGGAAAAAAGGCATAGAAGTCACATCACAACTGCAGCGTAAGGAAAGGGAGTCATACTAGCACATCTCAATCCTGAGACTAAAAAAGAAAAGATCCAAGAAAAAAAACAAACAAGAAACACCAGAAAAACCCCAAAAAACCTTAAGTCACCTCCCCCCATCATAATTTCACTCTCTCTACTGTCATCTTTCTTACTGCACTTTAGTTCAGTAATAGTCTAATGGAGTGTTGGGGTTTTAGTTTAGTCCTAGTTTTTTTTCCTGTTAAAGGAATTTTTTCCCATATGCATGTTGCTAGGGGACAAATGGCTGTACTTAAGGAAGACAAAAGAGCTACCCACTGGGGGTGGGGTGGGCCTGGGTACTCCTTTGTTTCACCTGGGTGTGGGGTCAGTTCGCCCTCAGCCTTTGGAGAGAGAAGCTGCTGGTTCTTTTCGGCCGTTCTTTCTTTTTTTCTGCGGAGAAAGATCCCAGGATCCCCGGCCCACCTTCCCTGCCCCGCTGGAGGCCGGGCTGTGGCCGCCCTGCCCCACCGCTGCTTCGAGCCTTCGCTGCATTGTGGCTGTGGTGGCCCCGGCCCAGGGGGTTTGTGAAGCCTTTGTTCCATCCCTTCCCAGGATCCCAGGCCGCCAGTGCTGCATGCTCCCCAAGCTCACTCCGGAGCGCGCCCTGCAGCTGCGGGGAAACCATTGCATGCACCCTGCTCACCAGGAGCCGCCAGCGCCCCTGCCGGCTGCGAGCGGAACTGCACCCAAGGGGAAAGGGCCTGACAGCCGAGAAGGCTGGGACTGGGTTTGTGATTGTTCGCTGTTACTGCCATAGTTATTGCTGTTTGTTTGACTGGTTATATATATAATATATAATAGTAAAGAACTGTTATTCCTATTTCCCACATCTTTGCCTAAAAGCCCTTGATTTCAAAATTATAATAACTTGGAGGGAAAGGGGTTACATCTGCCATTCCAAGGCAGGCTTCTGCCTTCCTTAGCAGACACCTGTCTTTCAAACCAAGACATGGAGAATGGTCTTAGAGCATTGAAACTGGATTCTTTTAGGATTAAATTAAACTGGAGGATGGACTCCAACAACCTACCTAATACATTCCAGTCACAAATAAGCACTCTCTTCACTGGACCAAACTAGAATTAGTCCAAAGAAAAACAAAATCTACAGTACTTGCTAATACCTTGAAACCATACACCTGTGAAATATATATAAATATATACATATATATATAAAAGCCTGCAAAGAACTTTCCCACAATTCAAATCTGATATTGCTCAGCAGTTTTCCCAGACTTTGTCAGAGAAATTATGTATTATGCAAGTTGTAAGTGAGCATATGTGAATGATGCATGCTAATATTTGTACTTCCATAGATGTAAAAATCTGTGCTATTCCCATATAATTGAAGAATCCTCATTCATTAAAGTAATTCAGAGCAAGCGTCTGACAACTATCAGTTAGAGAGGACAGTTCCAGGCCATCATTGGAAAGCCAAAAGACCCTTCTGAATACCAAAGCTGAGAGCTTCAAGGCAAAATACTAAGATAAAACATGGAGCATGTAGACCGTAAGCAATAACAAATACATTGGAATAAGTAAAAAAGTAGGTATTACTTTCATGGATGAAATGCTATACTGGAATACATATGCCTAGAACGCTATACAAAAAACAATGAAATCTGAAAAGCTAAATGTACCTTCCCTCTTCACTTCAGCGTAACTTCTACATTTTTTGAAAGACCTTAAGAACTAGAAAGCATTTCAAAATACATCAAATCAAGAAGCTTCAATGAGCACAAAGAATTTAGACTTCAATGAAGTGTCTTGGATGAACCTTCTACTCTGAAGCTGCTCATCATGTAAAGAATTTACTTTTTCCTATCAAAACGTTTTTCTATCAGGACTGTTGGTGAACTAGAATTATCGACAACTGGAATTGCCTGCCCAGGAATTTGAAACACTTATAAAATTCACTCAGTAATGAGTAAGAGTTCAAGGGGCATCAAAAAAAGAAATGTATAAAAAAGAAAAAAGGGAGGGAACAAAGGAGAGGTAAAAGGAAAAATAACCAAAAAGGTAACATATTATTTATAGTCACTTAAGGCAGAATACCTGAAAGGAGAACAGAACAAAAATTATGGACAAGTCGTCAAGACAATAGATGATGGTAAGCCTAATAGTGAATTTGGTAATTGTGTAGCTTGTGTTGCCATAATTCTGATGGGAATATGTGAAACTACATGAAAGAGAAAACCCTAAAATAAATGCATAGTAATCAAATAAAATCAAACGAATTTTAAAAAGCCTAAACAGCACTTACGATGTGTTTACAGGTGTTCCCACTCAAAAAATAACTATAAAACCACAGAACAATGACAACAGAAATTTATGCAATTCAATGTATAGAAGAGAATGTCATCCAATAAAAGTCTGCATTTAGCTATTAAAGTTTGGATCTTACACAGAAAAAGAAAGGAAAACAGGGGGAATGTTTAATATTTGCAAGAACCCACAAAAAGAAAAAGCAGTAAGATACTGCAAAACAAAAGGTCTAATTGTTATTTTAGACTAAGAAAAGATATCTGACAAGTAATAGTTTCTAACATGGTGCAGTATTAAAACTATTAACATGAAAGAAGTGGAAGTACAGTTATAATGGACTGAAGGATAGAAAAACAGAGAGGAAAACAGGAATTCCAAAAAGAACTCAACAAAAAAATACCCTCAAAAATGGTAATTAAGAACAAAAAAAAATCACAAACCTTTTTAAGATTGAAAAAAAAACCCCAACAGGAATATTATATGAAAGATATTAAGTAAGTGAAACAATCTCAAGCTGTAGCACTTTGCTTGTCAGTGCTCTCGAATTTTATTTTATTTTAATGTGAAACACAGATACCAGTATACTATTTTCAAAATTAGTGAAGTCCTTCCAAAACGAGGATTCTTAATTTAGCAATAGTATGTATGTGTTACCTTTGACCAAAAGGGAGAGGGGTAAAGGAAGGGAACCAAAACGGAAAAAACCTCCCAACCAAGTGAGAATTTGGATAACGGGAAGTAAAAAGACTTTAAGGAGGACATATTATAAAAATACCCTGGTTTTGACCAAGGTATTGTCCAGCTCCTGATACTTTTTTAAATACCTGGTTTTAAATCACACATACTTTATGAATCAGTACCTACTCAATTAAAATAAGAAAATACTAATAGTCAAAAAAGACAAAATTCCCAGAAATCACATTATCATTTTGGACATGGTGGGGCAAAAATGAAATCACAGAGTATCCTAAATGAAATATTTCTTTGGAAAAATAAGTAGACTACTAAGAGCCCAGGTCACCACAAAACTACAGCACAGGAACTGTGGGAAGGGGAATTTCTTCTATAACAGTCTATACTTTTGCATTACAGAAAAGTGTTCTAAGGAAAACAACCCTTTAACAGGATTTCTGTTTGTTTTTACAAACATAATAATTCTGGCACGCTACAGTAAAGACACACAGCATATTTAAGATATAAGACCACTGAGCCACACTGTACCTTCTTTAAGTAGGCTATAGCAGAAAAGGCGGGCTCTTTCCAAATCTCCCAACTGTCGGCAAATTCCTGCATAGACTCTACACAGAGCCTGACTGAAATTGTAATTCGTGGCATTCTTCTGAGCCTTCAGCTTACTGAGAATAACATGCAGCAAGGACTCTGCTAAATGCTATCAGACACAAAATATATTGTTAGACCATTATATACTTAAGAATACTTGACAACATTGTAGTAGTATGACAAATAAAAAGAACTACTAGCTTATTTGCAAGAATACTGTTTGCATACATATAAAAATGCAGGAAAGTAAATCAGAGGCAATCAGTGAAAGAAAAAAGAGGGAGGAGCAGGCAACTTCCCAGAATAAATATGCCATAAACAAATGAAGAATAGGGCTACTATTCTTTGAATATAAATTGTTTAGTAATGGATTAACAACAATCTTCCTCAAAGAACAAGGAGCATAATGACAAGTAGAAGGAATGAGGAGAGGAATAATGACAGGTAGTGTAACCCAAATAACCTAATCAGAGCAAATGTAAGCACCCTGACTTAGCTACTCCGAAGATGCCACAGAAGGACAAACAGCCCATCTCCAGGTGTGAGATTTAGATAAGTTAACAGCAGTCTTTCCCCAGATCCCTGTACACACTGCAGGAGATGGGGAGATGTTGCTGACTATAGTAACATGGGACTCAATATGAGATGCAAGGAAAAAGAATACTGGTATTGTGCAGATTGTGTATGACTTACTAGGGGATGTTTAGAAAGAGAGCTAAAAGTCAGAGTATAATGAGAGAATTAGAAGCCAGGTGCTGAAGAGTACACAGTTCAGACTGGGTACCTGTGGACAACAGGGAGTCTGATGAGTGTTAGCTTTGGGAGGAACCAGAAGGTCTAAGCCAGCTACCTGAAAGACCAGGAGTCTGGGGGCCAGACACAAATCTGGACCAGCTGCTGGAGGAATGCGTGTACACTTATGTGTTTCGAAGTTTATCAGTGCATAAGACAAGTGGGAAGAATATTAGTCACCTACTGGATATACTGAGTGCCTAATGTCAGCTGCTGGAGGAATCCATATTGTCTGTACATGCATGTATGTATTTTCCACTACCAGAATTTCAATCCGATTAGCCAGACAAGGGAGTAAGAGTAGGTTGTATTGTGTGCATGTCTCTCTACTAGGAGTATGTACTTGGCCTTGCTACTGGCTGGACCTGGAAACATAAAAGCTACAAGCCTTGCTTCTGTGAAGTTACCAGACTTGACAACTCCTAACAAAGACGACCTGAGATCTTGGTAGCAGCTTCTGAGGAGAACTTAATTACCTACAAGGACTGTAACAGGACAAAATGCTGCCATGTATCGGTGAATTGCTCTGCTGTAGACTACAAATTATCTATGAGAAAGATGGTAACTGAAGTGAAATTTTTCAACACTGATGATAAGGAAGTTCTGAGAAATAAAATAAGGGAAGAATTTTCCAAAAAAAATTAAATCTAATTACCTGATGTAGAATAATAAAGGTAAACATAGAACAAAATTATATGCCTGTATTGTATATACAGTGAAGTTTCTCTTTTTTAATTTAAAAAATTAGAGTAATTTTGGAGGAACTCCTACAAATGTTAATACTATCCACTTCAAAAAGTGCTGCAAAAATAAAGCGGTTTATGCATATGTCAGAAAAGCATATGTATTTATAAATGCAGTTTTGCATCTTGGACACCACTGAACAGTAATTTCTTGTGCAGTTCTGTATTTTCTTAGGTTACACATATTTAGATTTCTAATAACCTTTCAAGACTACACTTTTGCACTGCAGATTGCCAGAACAATTGAGAATTCAAATACTACAAACTTATACTCTTTCCATCCACATCGAAGTCATTATTAAACCATAAAATTTAAAATTATGCTACTTACCTTGTTTTTTATACCAAATTCATAGACAACTTCTCTCTCTTCATCTCTCATTACTGGAATCTTTGAGATATTGCCAACATACAGATGACCTTTAATAACTGGTAACAAGTCAAAACAGGATTCAGCAACTTTCTTTAATGCCAAAGAAACTTTCTGGCAATCAGGATTCTTCTTTACTGGTAGTGATTCTTCTAAATTGGAACTGTTTGATGAATCACTGATTTCATAGCTTTGACCACGGAAAGCCTCCTGCATTTCCGAGATGGTATTTTTAGTATTTCTGACAGCAGTAATATCACTGGGCTCCATCCTTGATGGTTCACTGTCCAACTTCAGTCTTTTGGCACTTCTTGGCATAGATACGTGCAATAGTGGCCTTTTTTCAAGATGATTTGATGACCTTGAAAACAGTTGCTGATTTTGCACATCTTTGTCTTCATCTTTGCTACTATCAGATTTCAAATTGCTCCCAGCTTTAACAAAAGCAGTTGATGTAGATGTAATTGCTTTAAATCCACCTATTTGAGACACAGGTCCTGGCAAACTTTGGCTGTCTGAAAAAGCACATCGGTTAAGCTGAATATTGCCTTTCAGAATGTTTAGTGTCCTTGCCCTTGCAGATAGCTCTGGATACATAGTGTCCAATATTTTCACAGAGTTCTCCTGAGGAGCACCTGGGCCAGCACTAACTGCTGCAAAGAGAGGAAATCTTCCTGGAACGGGAAGTGCATGCTTTGGAATGGAAGTACAAAATTTCAAAGGTGAGGAGCGAATCCTTCTACCTACTGCCATTTCTGAGGGTGAGGGAGGAGAAAATAAAAGAGCAGATTTTACTGCTGGAGTATCTGTTAATGGAGACATGAGAGGAAGAACAGGAGTTTTGCATAGTGGGGATATCAGGTCATCAAGAGGAGAAAGCAAAGAGGATTGACCTATAGAAGACATTACTGGGGACACCGTACAGGCAGTTTTTGGAGGAGTAGCAATCAGAGGCAGTAGCAAGGGGGGCAGAGGAGGACCTATCTCTTCCCTGATTTTATTTATCATCACAGATGAGCATTTTGTTGGCACAGAAGTATCAGCATTTTCAAGAACTGGCTGAGTAAGAGGCTTTGTTTTTCTTTTACCTTGAAACAGTCTCTTTGGTAGCTTGGTATGCATTACTTGGGCAGGTGTCTTGGTAGAAACAGTCAAGATTTCAGATGGTTCTTGCTCTTTGCACTTCAATTTACTGCTCCTTTTGAGAGCACAAGACTCTGATTCCACCATACGTAAGTTCTCAAATACTGTCTTTTGTGGTTCAGAGAGCTGCCCAACTGTTTGACAACTGCACTGTACATCAGAGAGGGCTGGATTTGGAAGATACTTGAGTAAAATATTTTTTCTACCATTATCTATTACAACATCAGTGCTGCTTTCTCCTATGTTGCAAGCAGTGTAAGTTTGATTATTATGATACTCTTCAAACACTGAGACCCCCATATCAACACTGTGTAATAGACTTTGCTCGCCATTTGACTGAATTTTTGCAGAATCATTTTCTTTTAAGAAATTGCCAAGTGCTATCATTCTTGTATTTAATTTACTGGTTTTTACAGTCAGCCTGCAATTTTCTGAGAATCTGCTTAAGATCTTGCATAGTGGTAACCTACTTTTTGAAGCATTTGGCATCACAGGGCTTTCTTTTGATGTTCCAGGTTTTAACAGACTTTCCTCACCATGACTGATGCATCCAGCTATGTTAGACTCCACCATGAGTTCATTAGCACTCTCAGTATTTTCAGAGGTTATTAATATACACTCCCTTTTCCAAGAGGCTGAATCTTCAGGATAACCTTCCCCAGTCACACCTGACCACTCATTTGAAGTATCTCCAGAGCTGTTTGGTTTGCAATGTGTATCCATATCCACCACAGTGCCTGCTTTTAGGTGGCTAACTGTGAAAGTATTTCCTGGATGCATCATTGAATGAAGCTCACATACTTGGTAATCAGCATCAACCATTGCACCAGTTTCCAGAGCATCCACTGCAATTCTCCTGGAAGCTCTCAGTTTGTTTCTGAGCATGGGAACACATTGTGAACACTTCACATACCTAACTTTTTGTATACAACAGTCTTTCTCTTCAGAGTCATTGCTCTGCTCTGGCATATCAAAATCACTTTTACACCTTATTATGGCATTTTCCCCAGAACCCTCAAAACTATTCAGTTCTTTACTCTCTCCCCCACCTGTCAGTGAACCAGTTCTAGAAGGATCTGTTCTAATCTTACACATAGAATTCCTACATCCTGATTCTTGACAATCAAACTTTTGGAGGAGAAAAGCGTTTTTCTTATAAGAGTTTGCATACATGAGCTGTGATTTAACAGATGCCTGAGGTTCTTTATCTACTGGTTGCTCCTTATCTGAAATTTTTGCTTCATTTTTGTGTACATATTCTTTCTCAGGGCAGCCCAGCTCTTTGCCCACATTGACTTTTTCAGCAGACAGAATCGCAGCACCCTCTTCTAAGTTTTCTGAAGAACAGTCAAATGTACTACTTGTAATAGAATTTGTATGTTCCTTCTTTTCCCAAGTACAAGAAAAAACAGCCTTTCCTGTGAAATTAGTTTCGAGGAAACCAACAACTTTCTGGAGACTGAAATTTAGATCAGGAGGTCTTGTGGATTCCACGCCAATTCCCACTCGCAGAGGAGAATTGGTTTCCTCATTATTTATGCAGCATTCCTCCAAGTCCTTTTGAGTAGAAAAAGCCAAGCCACTTCTATAATCCATTTCTGAAGTAGGCTGGCAGATGATCTCTGAAATATTATTTTTCTTCACAACATTCTTTTCCCACTTCAATGAACTGGAACAAGTTTCAGTCATCAATTCCTTGCTTTGTTTATTTAATTTCCCTTCTATTTCATCACATCTAACATTTTCAGTTATCAAGAGCCGAGTCAGAGATTTTGCAAACTGCTCCTGAGAAGTAGGATTACTTTCTACTAAGATAGATTCAATAGCATCCCCTCTTGCTAATAACTCACTGCTTTCCCCTCCAAAATCTTCTGGATTAACTTTGATTTCAGTCTCTTGAGATTCAAACACTCTAAAGTTTCGAGATTTGGACTGCCCACATTCTAACGTATTACGTAAGTTTTCAGATTGCTTTATTTCACCTTTCACTTCTGTAAAATCTAACATAGAGGATTCACACTTAGCTACACTGCTTTCTTCATCAATAATGCATGCTGTCTTTGGTAGTGCAAGTATATTTTCCAAGTCTGACTTCCTTTGAGATAAATTGGTATCATTTTCCTCCTGGTGTGATTTGCTTTCTAAATATACCCCCTCATTTATATCTACTAATTTTACATTTTCTGCACTATGGAGTTGCTCTGACAATTCAGCTACTTCTAGAACACTTTCTCTGTTAAATTTCATAGCTAGTTCAATAGCTGGAGCTTTGGTTATATTAATGTCTTCAATTTTGAGCTGTTCATCTTTTGGAAAGACTGACAATAAATTTCTGATTCCTTCAGTAGCAGATACAGGTAAGTAATGCCTAGAGACTTCAACAGTCTCTGGTTCACATTCTCTGTTCACTTCGTTTTTTGTTTGCATATGTTGTTTCTCCAGAATCTCTTCACTGTCATATTTTATTTCAGAGCACTGAGAGTGTGCAGAGATCTCAATAGCTCCAGCCATATTAGTTACTTCGGTTACATTTTTTGATTTATTTTCAACCACTTCATTTTCTATCAACACATCAGATTTTTCCTCAGAATCTTCGTTTTGAAGCAGAATGCATTGCTCAGATAGCAAATGAGTAATACTTTGTGGAACAGATGGTTCTCTGGGAGTTTCTCTCTGTGCTAATAATCTCTCTTTCTCTGCTTTCACGAATTCACCACATTTTTCATGTGTACTCTCATTATCAACAGCTCTAATTAAGGTTACATTCTCCTCTGTTTGCTCTACCACACTACATTTTTCTATCTGATTCTGAGGCTTGAAACTTTGTAACATAAAATCTGCTGAAGAATCTCCCTCTTCACTGTGCACATCCTCACTATCTCCTTTCTGTTCTTCCACGTCTTCCAATTCGTGTGCTGTTGCTCCAGATAGTTCTCTGTTCTCAGTTTCCATATCCTCAGAATTCTCCTCCAAACAATCTTTGTTAGTTTCCATGTTTGTAATTAAAGTAGCACCTTCAGCTTGCTTTCTTTCAGCATCTTTCTCCTCCTTGCTTGACATCTTTGGACTGATACAAATATTCTTTTCATTCCAATTCAGATTAAGTGAGATTTCTGCATCAAAACCATGCTCACATGATTTGCTCTGTCTGTTACACTCATCACCTGGGCTGATTACATTACAACTCGGAGGCTGAACTTGGTCTTCTTGTAAAATATCCTTCACTGCAGAAGTACTGCAATCATCTTCTTCATCACTGGAACCTGTGACTTCTCCAAACAACATACCCTTCAATCAAAAAACAAAGTTAATAATCTAAACCCTGGTATCAGTTTTAAGACCTACTTTTCTAAACAAGTACACTTAAGGCCCTGACATGCAGTGGTTTTGAGAGACTAAGGCTGGTCAACAAAATTACAACCTACTCCATCATTTTTCTTCATAGCAAATGAAAGTACCTCTGTAAAAAAAAAGAGACTTCTTTATCTACCACTGTGCATTCTAAGCTTACTGGAAAAGATCATTTGAGTAGCACTTAACTTTCAATCTCTGGAATTTTGCTATGAAAGCCATGCTTATATTGAACACAAATTGGGACTTCAAGTCTGCACCATAGGGAAATTATGACAGCAAGTTGAGACATAGGTGACTGTGTACTGGTTTTGGCCAGGATAGTTAATTTTCTTCACAGTAGCTACTGTGGGGGAATGTTTTGGATTTGTGCTGAAAATGGTGTTAATACTATAGAGACATTTTCATTATTGCTGAGTAATGCTTGCACAGCGTCAAGGGCTTTTCTGCTTCTCTTCCTGCCACACTGGTGAGGGCACTGGGGGTGCATGGGAAGCTGGGAGGAGACACAGCTGGGACAGCTGACCCCAACTGACCAAAGAGATATCCCATACTGTTAAGACATCATGTTGACCATATAAAGAGAGGGAAAGAAGGAAAGGTGAGACATTTGGAGTGATGACATTTATCTTCCCAAGTCACCATTATGCATGACAGAGCCCTGTTGACCTGCCTGCTCATGTGAAAGAGTGAATGAATTCCTTCTTCTGCTTTGCTTGCGTGCACAGCTTTTCCTATTAAACTGTCTTTATCTCAACCAACATATTTTCTCACTTTCACTCTTCCAATTCTCCCCAGGATCATGCTGGTGGGGAAGTGAGCAAGCGGCTGTGTGGTACTTAGTTGTTGACTGGGGTTAAACCATGACACATGTACTTCTGAAAATTATGGTTTTGCTCCCTTCCACAGGCAGTATGCTACAAGGTAAGAAAAGTATCCATATGGATCTAAACACACAGAGACCCTTTAACTGCATAAATAACTAATACTGATACTAAAGGGAAAAAAAGCCCAGTAATATAAAATCATTATTTCTTCAGTAATTTTAAGACCAAGTTAAGTACCAAGTCAGATGCATCCTGAAACTCACCCGTGTAGTCAGTGGTGAAAGCTGTACTGGAGAAAGTAGAGCAGGAAGAGGCCTGGCCCAATTCAATATATCGATCACATTTTCACCTGGGTCCCTCTGCTCCTGATCGGAGAAGCCTGAAGTGCTGTGCTCCCTTCCTGTCTGTATCATCACATCTACAGTTTTATCCTCACCACCGTGCAGACATTCTTCAGGAGTCCTGGTCTCAGCACAGTCATTTCCAAAAGGCTCAGTACTTGTTTGAATTACCATTGCTGTTACAGAATTTTGCTTTACAGCACTTTCCACTGAAGAACACCAAGGTAGCGTTTTACCATCACACTTCCTGATCTTTTGGTGGATTTGTACAGTATCTAAGACAGAAAAATATTGTTAAGAATTTTTCCTCTCCCATTTTTGTTTACAGAGATAATATATCATAGTAATAAAAATGTAATACCATATTTTCAAGTGATGTTTCCATAGAAGATCGTAGTCACTTTCAGAAATGCTTTCCTTATAGAAATGTGATGTTGTTATTTACAATTATTTTTTCATATGTGTGTGCAAAGAGCTTCTCCCCAAACACTTTCTGACTCAGATCATTAAAACATTCCCAGTTTTTCCTATCAGGAAGGGCCATTCCTGGTAAGATTGAAGGTCCGTATGGTTTATTTCAGTCTTTGCCCAGTAACTCATAGTCATGAAAAGCAGGACAACCATCCACAGACATTCCCAACTTAGGCTGTAATTCTCAGCTTAAAGCAACTTGCAGGTTTCAGCCAGCAGCTGTACTTCCAGGCAAGTTACAATTATACCCTGCCATAAACACAGCAAGGGAGCTCTTAGCTACATTTCTAGTTCATGATTTAATATGCATATGCTTTTAAATTGTTTGTTCTTTAAACTTAAATATTGAGTCTAATCACACAGGATTTTGTCTTTAATGGTATTATTTAGTCAGAGCTGAACCCTTAATAAAAAAAGTCCCACAATGTACCTATGCACAAAGGAGTCTGAACCACTAAGAGAAAGATACTGAGCATTTGACAACCCTTCCAAGATGTCAACTATACAGTTTTACACAGTTATTCTAACAACAAGAAAGCGTGTCCAAATGCTCTGTGTGATTCTTTGCATTGTACTTGTGTTTTGTTACTTTTCAAATCTTTTGATACTTTTCAAATAGTTTATACTATTATAGAGTCACCATCTCTGGATGTGTTTAAAAAATGACTGGACATGGCACTTGGTGCCATAGTCTAGTTCAGGTGTTAGGACATGGGTTGGACTCGAAGATCTTGGAGGTCTCTTCCAACCTTGTTATTCTGTGATTCTGTGATTATACAGTAACTCACTTCTTATGCAATCAAAACACATTCATTCAGGAAAGTCTAAAGACAAATAATTTAAATTTATTATAATTGTGCTAAATACTTCAAAAAGGGAAAAGATGGCCCAGTTTCCTGAAATTTAAATTCTATGATTTTATAAAATGAAAATATTACCTCAAATAAGACAATAGAAATCAACAATCCTAAAACTCCAGTGTGTCACATGGAACTAAAAACTACTCTGTAGTATTTACAATTCTTATATGATCTTGTTTACAGCATTCACAAACACTACTGGACACAAAATCAACAGTATTCAAGCAAGAGATCAAGCCTATTCTGTGCATGGGTACCATCTGCAGTGAACCACTTGGATCTTGTGACCAAATTTTGCCTTAAACAAGCTAGTTTAGATTTAAAGGAGCAACTGCTGTAAAGCAATTTAACTGCAGAGGTATGGTAGGGATTTTTTTATGCTTGTTTCTCTCATGCATCACAAGCCACTGCAAAACTCTGAAACTTTACTCAGAACCTTTGTTCAGAAACTTCTTCCAGCCACCTGAACACACACTCTCACACCCCTGCTTGACACTGCCAGACTTCTTCTAGAAAGAAGACTGTACACATCCAGAACTCCTCCTGGAGGAGGTATTGGGGTGTTAACTGGAAGAATGAGGGTTATAAAAACCCCAGTTTTTGATGCTTATGCGGGCTTCCACCTCTGATGGACTCCCACTGTGTATCGCAACCACAGACCACAATCACTCACTTGGCACTGGAGCCACAGGTGGTGGTTATCTTTGCCTTTTCTCCTCTCTGTTTTTTCTTTCCAGTTTTCCTCTCTTAGGGTGATTATGCACTTCAGAACAGCTATACACCCCTTTCCAATCCATTACAGTGTTTTCCATTTATGGTCTCAAAGCAGTTCTAATAAAACTTGTTGTTATATCTACTTAGCGTTTTTCTACTTTAATGCACCACAAGGGATCCTTTAGCAACAAATCTGGTTGCCCTGGCTCAGAGGCAGGTCACAATACCATCCCATAGTAGAAAGAACAGCACATGCACAAAATGGTTTTCAGCAAGGTATGTATTAATTTAATTGGCACAATTTGCATTCTGTTGGAAAAAAATAACTTGTGTGCTTCATTACTGTTGTGTTAATCCACTACTAGAACTTGCACAGACATTCCTGAAGCAACATCAATGGTAGTATCATATTCAAAAATATTACTTTAACTTGATAGGTCAAAATAACCTCCTCAGCAATCAAAAACTTTTAAGCACATTCTAATACATCAGCTCCACCAAAGCACTAAATTAGAAAAATTGATCAATAACCCTATTTCAAAGATCCATCTGTATTCATTTAACACAGCCTGGATTTTCATGGGGGCGGGAGAAAAGCTGCTCGAAACTTCTATGTCTGGCACAGAGCCAATTGCTGAAGGCTCTGACAATGGGCAGGTTATTAGCCCAATCAGACAACTTGGTAATGCCTCTGTGATGACATATTCAAGAAAGGAAAAACCACAGGAAACTCTCTCTTTCTTCTCCTGAGGGGTGGTGAGGTGGCTGCCGGGGCCCGTGCAGCTGGGGCCTTCCTGAGGCCAGAGTCCCCCCATGTGGTGCTGGCAAGGACCTTATGGCCAGGGCCTGCTGTGTGGTGCCAGTAGAGACCACGTGGCCAGCAGCAAGAGATGGTGAGCAATTCCCCAATGTGGAGCCCGGACAAGATCAGCCTCTCAACTGCAATTTAAAGACACCAACTTTCTTTCAAGTCAGAGGAAAAGTGAGGACACACGAGGAAAACCAACATGGCAGCACCGAAGTCAGTGAAAAAAAAGGAGAGGGAAGAGGTGCTCCGAGCGCTGGAGCTGAGATTCTCCTGCAAGCCATGGTGAGGACTATAATACAACAACTTGTTTCCCTATAATTCATGAGGTGCGTGAGGGGTATGGAGATCCACGTGCAGCCTGTGAAGAAGAGTACTCACACTGGAGCATGTGGATACTAAAAAAGCTGTAATCTAGTGAAGAACTCTAACAGAGAGAGATGACCCTTGCTTTCAGAGATAGAGGAAGAGAGCCTTCGCTTCCAAACTAGAATAGCTCATCCTTAAAAGATTAAACCCCATGAACTAAAATGACCCATGCTAGGCAGCTGTGGGAAGACTGCCTGGCCTGTGGAAGGGACTCCCATTGCAGCAGGTTCAGGCAGGACTGCTGCTTGTGGAAGTTAAAACCACGCTAGAAAAGTTTGCAAAGAACTATCTCCCATAGGAAGGATCCCACAGCATGGCAGAAGAAACACTTTTCCTTAAGCATACTGAAGAAAGACTTTTAAGAGGTGAAATACTGACCAAAACTCCGTGTTTTGTTTCCTTGCATGGTCAGTGGAAAGAGGGAGGGACTGAAAAAAAAAGTGTTCTGAAGGTTTGCTTTGGTTCTCATTACCCTTTTTAATTTTAATTCTGTTAATAATAAATCTTCCTTATACTGTTTAAGTTTTGAACCTGTTTTGCCTTAAGGTGTTTTTTTTTTTCTTAATAATCCTTATCTCAACTCATGAAAATGAAGTTTTCAATTCCCCCTTTTCTGCTCAGCTATAGCAGAGGAAAATAAGTAGATGGTTTTTTTGTGGGTGTCTGGTGCTTAGCCAGCATCAAACCCTGACACCATCTCAGTCACTTCATGTAGCAACTCCATGTAAAAATCTCAATTGCTGCACTGGACACCAGGAGGAGGGAGAAACTGATCAGCCTGAAGGGCCCTAGCACATAATTTTCACCAAAGAGAAGTATGCTCTCCCATCTCCTTTACATCTTGTAAGTATTAAGATAATACATTGTTTTATAAAACCATTTACAAGCCACAGTCACATAGAGCTTCCAGGATGTTCTAAATTTTCTCAGGAAAAACCTACATTCTTTTTACAATTTGAGTTCCATTAAATGATCTAAGGGAAAAGGAGATATTTGACAAGGAGAAACAAAGAAAATAAGGAAAATTCAGAAGCTGGTTCTCTCTTAAGATTTTTTTCATTCTGTTTTGTGCCAATCATTTCAAAGCTCAGAATTTTCCCTGCACTGAAGTGGGCAGCAACACAATTACATATTTTGCCCCATAAGAACTCCAATTAGACTATTAGGAAGTTTACTTTTCACAGTGAACTACACAATAGTACTATGTTATTAGGAACTTTACATCCTATCTATACTCTCAAAATCAGACATGCACCTACATCACATCCAAGAATATTGATACACATCATCTGTTTAAAAGTTTCCTCTGAAAAATGGATCAAAGATATAATTTCTGAATAACTAAGATTCTCCAAACTTCCCTACTCAACCCTTTCCAACCCAGTCCCTGATAATTGCATTGCTTTAGGAATGAGATACTTTTCTCATAGTTACCCATTTATCTGTAGGAAGAGTTGTCATAGCAATTTTTAAAGATTCAGCATAAGTAAGTTTCTTTACTGCAAGTGTCAACTCTTTGACACCTTGACCTCAACCTCAGGTCCAGGAAAAGCCCTACTAATACTGAGTCCATCTCATTGTAAGGATCTTCTCAAAGATCGTATTTCGCAGACAAATTTTACTTTATCCAGGGAATTGCACTCTTGTTCATCATGTGAGTCAGTGAAATGATTAAGTTTTCTCCTGAAATCTACAACCTGAAATCTAGTTCATGTAGCTTCAAACCCTTAAACTGCTGCCTTCTCTCACTTCTGAGAGAAGATTAAGATTACTCTGATCTGAAAACAGCACCAAAATCTATCATGTACAACTTGAAATACCTTCTTGATGCAGAGTGGAGAAAGAAGCAGAGATGAAATAAGTGATCCAATGCTAACGTGGGTTGCCTTGGTACTAAACAAATTGAATTTTAAAACCCAAAACTTTACTCTTGATTGTCCACATTGCAAGGCAATTCACCATTGCAAGTTGTCCTCTCCGCACTCCAAGCAACAAAGCAAGTTTTTGAAACAAGTCTTGTGGTTTTTTCCTCTCAAGAAGGACTAGATTAAGATGTGGTATTTTATAAAAATAATTAATCTAGCCATAGAACCTCATCTGATTCACAGCAAACCCTCATCATAATCAGCACAGTGATTGTAGATGCCTGGCAGTAGCAACTGCACATTTCTCAAAAACAAATGGTGTTTCTCCAATGAAAAAAATCCTCCACAGAAATTTTTTAATGCCCTGACAAGGCAGAATTTTTCAACCTGTTTCCAATTATGTGAATTTCAGGATGCTTCATACACTAGCTATTCTTTGAAGCTACAGACAAATTCTGTTTTCTGAGACAGCAAATCCACATATTCCATGACCTGAAACAAAGAACTATGGTGAACACTGCATACCCAAAACTAAATATGCAATTCTACATTATATCTCAAGGTGTTATCTTGAGAGATTTTCATACGGTTTTAAAGACAGAAGAGAGGTCTGCTTCTCAAAGCATTCATGTTCTATGGACTTAAATCTCAAGACCATAAAACACATATATCCCTGGGGATGCAGTCTCATCTTTGTGTTTTACATATAATACCACTGTGTTTATCTCCTTTTATCTGATATTAAAGCAGACAACTCCAGTGTGCTCCTTTCCATCTCTGTTTTTAAGATCCACATGCAGCTTCTCCCCTATCCCGCATCCCCAAACAAAAAAGATGAGCAGATAAAAAGGGTATAGCTCAGTAGTAAGCCAAATTTAGCTCAGAACCCAGTTACAGACTACTTCTTGAAGAGGGTTGGCTCCTCACAGACATGGTCTTAGCATGTTCCTTCAGTTCATCTCACCATAACATATGAACAGAACATGTTAGAGAACCCAAATAACCAAAATATTCAGCAACCAGCTGCAACATTCTTCAAATGTTTCTTTAAATGCTTATTCACAATGTAGGTGATTTTATGGCCAAACTATGAGAGGGTTTTCCAAAGACTAAAAAACCATCAATGGCTTATTAGCCTTAGATTATGGCCTAAGGTTACTGGTCTGATGGTCAGACACAGGTGTTGTCAACTTTATTACTGGTAGTTTTGTAACAATACTACCAAATGCTTTTAAATTAAGTTTGGCAAACCCCCATTATCCTATGACGCTTTCACAACAGCACATTTGGAAAGCCTCACGAGTCTTCCAGTTTTCATGTATGAACACATTCTTCAAGAAAATCATTCAAAGTGGCATCAACCTTAGCGGAACAGAGAAGACACTGATCATAATGCAAAGCTTTGGGTATTTTACAGCACATTTGAATGTATGAAGAAATCTATCAAAAGAAGTACATTTCTGAAAGGCTAGATCCAGGCAGCAGATGAACTGAAATTCTCTGGAAAAGATATTGCCATCAAACTGATCTGCTCTCTAAGTTGAAACTATTATAATATGGAACAAGAAGTTAGGACAAACTCACTAAGATCCCTTTTCTCCTAGAAGATTGCACCTGTAAACACAAGCACTTTGTTATCATGAATTCAAGGTAATGGCCACTTTCATAAAGAGGGTGAACAACAGGACGGCTGTTCTAGGCTTGAAGATGGAAAAAGCCAAACGAGTAACAGAACGGAAGATGTATTTCTATGATATCTAACCATTTCAACAAAAGCATGTTCTAAGCTTAGAATTTTCTCCACAGTGAAGTGGGCAGAAAGAAGGACTGGCTAGAAGAGACTGCTACAGATAATTGCTTCCTTTTATGAAAGAACTGTAGCTTCCTTGCAAGATATGAATAGGAAAGATGGGACAGAACTACTGGAATCTAAAGTTCCTCTTTTGGTGGATGGCAAAGAGATTACTCTGGAACCTGATAGCCCTAAAATCACATATATTTCAAACTCTTCAGTTTCTTGTGCTTGTTCTTGTCATTTGACCCTTGATCAAGACATTAAATTCAGAATTGCAGGGCGCAAGTGTCTAGCTCAGTTTTGGAGCTGAAGTTACGTATCTGCTGCACTAAACTCATGGAAGTAAGGTTGATCAACAGGTTTATGAGCTGGTCCTTATATTTTGGCCCCCCTTAAGTGGATTTCACTGGAACACATCTGAAGCCAGATTCACTGGGCTCTACAGTAGTAGCAAATTTTCAGACTTAACAGGGTCTTTGAAAAGTTTATCTTCAAAGCTCTTTATGCAGCTGGAACCTATCCTAGGCAATATCTCTACACATTTAGTTACAGAAAAATCAAAGTAATAGAGGAACTGAAAAAAACAAAAAAGCTTAATAAAAACATTTCAGAGACGCAACACAGAAATTAATGCAGTTTCAAGGCACCTATTACTCTCAAGTGCAGAAAGAAAATGATATCTGCTATGTAAAGTTAAAGCAGTTCAAGTTTGCTGTGAATATGCATGTGGATAACTACTCAGATTATTTTTTATTATTATCTGAATATCACATTACAATGAAGAAAATGGAGGTAACAGCTTCTTAAACTTTATAATTCAACTATGTTACCACATATTTGTTTCAGACTAAAAAGAGCCCAAATGCCCCATCATTCACATTATATACTACAGAGTTCATAATGATATAGTAATTACAGTTTAAACATGAGATGAGTTTTGACGACTTATGAACAGTAAAAGAATTTGGTTTCTCGATTGCAACAGCAAATTACAAATTTCAAGTTTACTTACCCGTTCAAATTAATATTTAAATTATTTTCAGATATTCTAATCACATGTGTACTTGACCAGACAATCACCAAGGAAAGTATTTAAATCTTTCAAAAGTGTTATGCAGTCAGTACCCAACTGGAACCTACCATCTGTAGCAGTTCGTGTTCTTTTGTCAGACCATTCCTTATCCCAAATAGAAGCTGAAAGAAAAGTACCAATATTGCCTTTTGGTCAGAAAAAGAGAGAGCATCAAGAAAATTTCAAGACTTTGCATGCCATTGTACCTAAGACAGGATCATTTTTCTCATTTTCTCTTTTTCCTGTTGCCCTGTCAATGCACATCCAGAGTTCTTCTAACAAGAGCTTCACTCTTCCTGTTGAAATAAATAAATAAAAAAATTTATTTATTTAAAATAAATTGATAAAATTGAATAAGAATTTATGTTCATTTTACTCAGAACACAGACATACCTACAACAAAATACAAAATGCTCACAACAAAAATTAAGACAAGGCACAAGCTTCAGTGAAAGAAAAATGCTAGATGCCAGTTAGGGAATGGATCCTGTACTGGCCATATCCACACAGCAGTCTAAAGCAATAGCTGGAGAATGCTTTAGCTTTTCCTTTTTATAGGGAGTACTGCAAAAAGTTGTAGCGGCCCCCAGAGTAAAATGTAAAAGCAGATTCAAATGTAGCATTAGTGAAATTAAACAGCTTTGTAAAACTAATCAATTTACATGAACTTGGGAGAAAATCTTCTAGGAAGATGTGTATCACATTTATGCTCACTCAGTAATAATTCATCTTAGTCTTATCATGTAATACCACCATGTATCCGAATTAATTATCAGGCCACAACACTGGGAGACTCTGTCTACGGTCCTAACAGCACCTTTGCTAGGTGATGTCAAACAACCTAGTTTCAGAGACAGAAGGGCAGGTGGAGAGGGAAGAACCTCAGTAAAATACACAAGCACCTCATCTACTTATGCCAAAACTATCAGATCCAACAATCCAAGATCAGGAACTGAACTGTTTTTATGCAAATTCCATAAGTCAAAGGCCATAGCAAACTGCTATTATTTTATGAAGAAGCATATTAAAAAATCTTCAGCATATAAGAGGAAAACCTGCCAAACTTTGCTAAACAGCTAGTAACAACACTAATATTTACTCATTACTAATAATTCCTTGCTGCTATTTGAAGCTCAAATTAATGCTCAGATATTAATTTTCCTATTTTGCCATTAATTAAAAATCAAAGGATAAAATTGGGTACCAATTCAGTACAACCCAAAAGTAAAAAATATGCCAAGACACACAGAAACTGACATAGCCTGGCTTTTCCAGAAAATTTAATTTCTGCAACAAACATATTGCAAAGCAAGAAATAGAACAGTGAAGTTCTTTTGCCTCAAAACTGCCTTCAGAATATCTAAACAGTTCAAAAGCAGTACCAGCCTTTTAAAAGACTACAAAAAAAAAATTTAATTAAAGTTTGGCCTCGGTACTTCAGAGGAAGTTTTGAAGGAGTTTGCTCCATTACAATTAGATTCAGATAATCTGTAGCATGTATTTTAGATCACTAGGGGGGAAAAAAGTCAATAGGATAAGATACAGCTATACCTCTTGTATTTCCACTTGATTTACCAAGTCTCATATAGAAATTGTAGCAGATTACGCTCCTATGTGGTCCTTTATGATTTCAGTGAGCTTCAGAGAGATTGTAATTTTTTCAGTGTTTGCATTCTGTTTTATAATTGCACATCAGCTGACTTCACACATGCACAGGGTACACTAGTCATTTTTATGAATCAAGTATTTTCCTTACTGCAAAACTGAAAATAGTAATCTATTACATTGGTCCTTCATCAGTGTAACCTACTTGTATCAACCACATCTGCTCTTATAGCACTTTGGCAGTATCCTTTGTTTCCAAAAATGCAACTCCAGAAGAGCTGCAATAAATTCATAACAAGTGGTTCCACACAGAGAATGGACTTGCAAAAAGTCTTACCTTTGTCTATATCTGTTGCAAGGTCTTCACTTGAACTCTGAGTTTCTGCATGCTTAACTATTAAAAAGAGGAGAGGTGTAAAGAAAATGTTCAAATAGAACAATATCACATACAAATCTGAAGGCATTCAAAGGTAAACACTTACCTTTTCTGCACTTCTCTTTAATTACACCATCAAGTTTTCCCTGATAAAATTAAGAAGTACAGAATTTTTATGCCATACATATTTTTAGAGCATCAACTCTAAAGAGCATGAAATCTGGATCAACATTTCAAAGGTCATTCTTCAGTTGGAAAATTTTTCTCTTATGGTGAATTGCTATGTTTAGTTACTCAATATCCCCCCAAAAATGTACTGTTTCAGCATCTCTTACACTAATAGCTTCCTTTCTTTCCCCCAAAAATACTTAAAGAAGCTTCACCCAAAGACAAGGAAAGCCTTACTTGTGCTTTTTTTAGCTCCTTTTCAAGCCTTTTCTTTTCAGTTTTCAGTTGTCTGAAGTCCTGTGTATGCTTTGTTGCAGCCTCTTCAAAAAAGAGAACCAAAATTCAATTCAGAAGCTACACTATAAGAGGCTACTCATTTAAGTGGTGCTGGTCACTAGTTTGCAAATCAAATCACCAGAAAAAAACAGATAGTGTGAAATACAAATTTATTGAAGCTATATTTTGGTTCATTCAGAAACAACTAATGCATACATGTATGTTGCCTTCTACCGCATAATTACTGTTTTGAACCACTGCAATACATTTATTATTTTTCTCAATTATATGCAAGAATGAAGAGTGGGTCATATTGTAATAATATTGTACTGTAGAACAATATACACCAAGTGAAAAAAGGACATAAAATTGAGATGCAAGGGACTTTTTATTCTCTTATTCAAAAGAGCTCTGGTTCAAAGATGAAAACACCACAGCCAGCTGCATTAGAAAGATACAGATAGCACTCAAGACTAATAGAGAAGAGGACCTTATCTCTTAATGTCTAACAGACACCTCGAAAGAGTACAGATGGGTGGAAATATAGGGTACAGGGTAGGTGAGAACTGAAAGTGAGGTTTGTAGGAAAATTCTCAGATGACAGAGTTAGAGAGAACTCCTGAGAGTTCAGCTGGATGAC
>NW_008240029.1:221058-234516 GCF_000691975.1 Corvus brachyrhynchos | reverse complement strand
AGAGCATATTAAAATAAAAGTTGTTAAAAAGGAACCTTGGGTGGTAGGCTAATAGAAAACCAATCATGGCAAAATTTCATACTGACAAAAGATACGAGATCTGAGACATTTAATGGACATAGAGAAAAAGAAAACAGATAAAATAGTCACTGAAATTGGACCTAACCCATACTCTCTCTCAGTATTTTGTTCTAGTTCTGCCAGAATTTGAGATTTTGGAGGCAAGTGTGTAAAAAACCTGGCTGTCCTGTAATGGAACTCCAAAATTCTCATAAAAATAAACACCTTGTACCTGCACTTTACAGTAGGATTCAGGGGGTTTCTAACACTAAGATATAAGGCATTCAGTTCACTGTATTTTAAACTATGGTAAGCACAGCTATAATATGCACGATATGAATGCAAGTATCTGCCTTGCCAATTGACAGTACAGCAAATGAAGTCTCAAAAAGTCTTATGTACATTCACCCTCTGCCAGCAAAACAAGAAAAACACAGTGCATGAAGCCAATGCTTTTTCTCCATGTAAAAACAAAGCAAGCAAACAAACTAACTAACCAACCAAAACACAAGTGCTAGAATATTTAGAAATCAGAAAACATGCATCAGGATCACCATATACTTAAATATGAACACAAACATGAAGAATCCTGCCAGGATTATTAGAACACTGGAGCACGTGCCCTATGAAAACAGGCTTGTTGAACTAGACTTAATTAGCCAGAGGGGAAAACATAATGAATCTTAGAAAGAATCCAACAGCTTTCCTGTACAAGGAGGTATCAAGAAGAGGGAATGGGACTGTTCACTGCTGTATAATAGACATTAGGTGTAAACTGAAACATGAGAGTTTCCAGCTAGTTATAAGGAAAAACATGTTACTGAATCAAGTTGCCTAGAGAACCTGGTAAGACTCCATCCTTTGAAGTTTTCATGACCAGAAGCTCCCCACCAGCTTCATCTATGGCATGTGCATAAGACACTCAGCAGAAAACATTCTGCAGGAGGGCTGACGTAAATCAGAGACTAAGCACCCCACATAGTACTGCCCTGCCTTGCTCCTTGGGCATCAAAGTTAAAGTCAAAATTCCTCTGGTTAGAAAAGGAAAAAAGAGGTTATGTTACTGTACTGTTGTCCCACTCAGTGTAGAAAGTTACCTTCAAGTTTTTTCACTTTTGTTTCCAGTTTCTTTCTCCTGTTAAAAAGAACACATTAATAGATCATTTTTTAAAATAGAAC
This sequence comes from Corvus brachyrhynchos, assembly GCF_000691975.1. Lineage (NCBI taxonomy): Eukaryota > Metazoa > Chordata > Aves > Passeriformes > Corvidae > Corvus > Corvus brachyrhynchos. The sequence goes on along the minus strand of NW_008240029.1, from coordinate 233,277 downwards.
TATGTTGCATGAAAAGCCAGAAAAAAATAAATCTAGCCATTCAGAGAAAACACACCTCCTATACCCAGGACCTGTGAGACCAATGAGTCCCTGAAGTTGAAAAATTAAACTGGTGGCATGTTGCTGACATTCTCACACAAACAGCTGTATCTGTTACAGAGGCCAAATTTGCTTTTGAGAGCATCAATCCACTAATCCAAGTATATAAAAATACCTTCAGCTACAACTTGGAACTAGAAATACAACTCCAGAAAACTGGCTTCTGTTTTTTGCATTTCTATGATGTAATGCAAACAGGTTCGTTTTACTCCTTAAAAACAATCAAGCTTTGCTTACAATTAATAGTATCTAAGCAATGAGATAACCATGAATAGCCTTCAGGATCACTAATGTCCCACAGTTTTTTGTTCAGAACATCCAGGTGCTTTAGACTAAAGCCAAACCAAAAGAAAAAACATTATGCATCCCGAACAATTTTGACTTCAGCATTTCCAACCCTACCTTATATGTAAAACACACAGAACTGGAAAATAAATAAATAGAAAAGCAAACATTTCTACTGTTTTCTTCAGTTAAATTCCAATATCCCAGAAATTGTTTTTAAACTGTTGTGGTAAGTAGAGGATTCTACCAATGCTCGCCGATCACCTTCATGAAGCAGAACACAGTTCATCTATTCCCCATATTAAAACCTATGTAATAGATTGAGATTTACTGTCTAAGCCTTTCTGGATATTCAGGCTTTAATTACCACTTCAGACATTAACCAGAATATATTCAAAAACCCACTCATAAATGGGATGATTGATCACCTTTTGCATGTTCAGTAGTCAAAGCATTTATACTATAAAGTAATAGGCCAATGATTCTGTGCCTTCTCAGCCTGAAGAGGTTCATACTTACTTTCCTATATGAGGGCATTGACAGTCAAGCCATAGGTGAGAATTTCAGCAAAATTCCTCATAAAAACATCTTTACAGAAAAAAAAAGGAGGGGTGAGAGAGGGGGGAGTTGTCCTTTAGAAAATAGGAGGTAAGAAACTTCTGTTTCTCTGTAGATTATCTTCAAGTGAATGCACAGAAGTACTACATGTACAATGCATGGACATTGGAAGCAAGATCAACTGACACAGGAAGACTACAGAGATGCTGTTTACCATTGCAGGGAGAAGACCCATGCAGCCAAAGCTCGATTAGAATTCAAGCTGACCAGTACTCTGAAGGACACAAAAAGGGCTTTTCAAAATATCTTAACAGCAAATGGAAGATCAGAAATAACATCAGTCCATTGCTTGATGAGGTTAGTCATGTCACAAATAGGGATGCAAAGCAGAGATGTTTAATGCCTTCTTCAGATCTGTCACCAATGACAGACCCTGAGGACTCCCAGAAACCTGTGTGGAAGATCACAACAGGCTTGTTCAGCTTAGGAAAGAGAAGGCTAAGGGGTGACCTCATCACAGTTTACAGCTTCCTCAGTGGGGGACAGTGGAGATGAAGGTGCTGATCTGCTCTCTCTGGTGACCATTGACAGGACAGAAGGAAATGCAATGAAGCTACATTGGTGGAAGTTCAGATGGGACATTAGGAAAAGGTTCTTCAGGCTCTCCAGGGAAGCACTCATTGACACCAAGCCTGTCAGAGTCCCAGAAGCACCTGAATGACAGTCTTAGCTGTAGCTTAGTTTTAAGTAGTCCTGCAAGGAGCAGGGAGTTGGACTCAATAATCCTCATAGGTAGTTTTCAACTTGAGATAGAAATGCTATGATACAAATAACTAAGAACCTGAATAAACAGACACTAAATGCCAACATTATCATGGCACTAATATTTACAAATGAAGTAATTACATTTACACATGTAGTACTATACTAATTTCATCAATATGCAACTACATTAAGAAAATAGGTAGATGTTAAATCTAGCATTTACAAAAAGCAGCTTGCAGATGATGCATTTGGGCAGAACTCCTCTTATGCTACACAACTCAAGTTCCTATCTGATCTTTAAGATAAAGGCACAACTGTAGTTGACAGGAGTTGTACTCCACAGGAATTGCCATTCTTGTAGAATATTCAGATCTCAACTAGACAGTCCTGAGCAAGCTAACTTTGACACTGGCTCTGAATGGCAGATTGGACCAAAGGACATGACCTAAGTTTTTTAACAGTAACTGTAGATTAACAGTAATTTTATGAAAATTCACTATTACTCTGCTTCTGAAAAAATCCAGCTTTCAAATTACTGAACTCATATGACCTACTGCTTAAAATGGCTTCAGTGTCAGACATATACAAAACAGCTACAGAACCACAGAATTGAGGTTGAGGTTGTGAGAATCCTCTGGAAGTTACCTTGTCCAACCCATGCTGCTGTAGCAGGGCCACCTACAGCTTGCTACCCAGGCCCATTGCCAAATGGCTTCTGAATATCTCCAAGGATGGTGAGGCCACAAGCTCCCAGGGCAATCTGTGGAAGTACTCAGTCATTCTCACAGCAAAAAGTGTTTCCTGATGTACACAGGAAACATGACATTCTTTGTCTTAGTTTGTGCCCATTGCTTCTTGTCCTGTCACTGGGGTCCAAGGAAGTGAGCCTGGCTCTGTCTTCTTTACACGCTCCCTTCAGGTATTTATAGACATTGATAATACCAACCCTGAGTCTTTTCTTCTCCAGACTTAAGAGTCCCAGTTCTCTCACCCTTCTGTCAATAGAGAGATGCTCGTATTCCTTAATCATCTTCATGGTCCTTCACTGAACTCACTCCCGTATACCCATGTCTGTCTTGTACTGAGGAGTCCAGAACTAACACAGTACTTCAGGGGTGGCAACAGCAGTGCTGAAGAGAAGGAGCATCTCCCTCACCCTGCTGGCAAAAACTTTGCTTCTTGAAAACCAAGACACTGGTAGCCTTCTTTGCCACAAGTGTGTATCATTGGCTCATTGGTCATGAGAGCACCCCAAGCTGCTGTCCACCTAAGTGTCCCCCAGCAGGTACTGGTGTTTGTGATTGTTCCTCATCAGGTGCAGGCTTCACACTTCTCTTTGCTGAACTTCCCAATGTTTCTGTCAGCTCATTTCTTCAGCCTGTCAAGCTTGTGCTCGAAAGCAGCACACCCCTCTGGCCCAGCAGCCACACTTGTGTCATTGGCAAGCTTGCCCTGTGGAGCCTTGGGAGCTGATACTGTGCTGGAGAAAAGGACTGAGTGGACCGATGGCCCCTTCCTTGGGGGTGGGGGGCTGCAACATTCAGCATTTGCACCAGCTTGTGCGAGAGCAGCTGCAGGCTAGGCATGTCATTCCTGCAGCTGGTCCATTGAACTCTTCTGTTTTTGTTATTCAAAATGTTGCCACAATCCTGGACCCTATCTCAAAGATTGCTTTTTTACCGTATCACCTTGCGACCCCTCCTGCATTGTTTTGATTGCTTTTTGTGATAGATAATAATTCTGATTTGTAAGCTATCTTTTCAAGCAATTAACTGGTATGTTTTATCGAAGTACTCTTTTCTGTAAAAATGGTACAGTATTTAAGCAGCTGATGATACCACCTTGCTTATTTTTGCTCGGTGAGTGGTTGTTGTTCTGTTAGATATATTATTTCACTGTTCATAGTAAGAAAACTGCATGTTATGTTATACATTTTCCTGAATTTGGTAAGTTAAAAGATGTTCGTGTTACATATTGTTAGAACAGAAAAGGGCAAGTGCAGGGATGGGGTGTGCCCCCTGCAAAAGACTGCAAAGAGGTTTATATGTTCTTAATTTTTCAATCGCATTCAGAATGATCACAGGCTCACTTAGAAAAAGCTGAAGTACTTGTTAAGAATCTTGAAAGCGGAAAATGAGAAGGCCCCTTTCCGTTGATAACCTGGGGGCAAAGATATGCTTGTGTTTCCACAGATTCCAGTCCACGATGCAAGAGTGGTCCAACCAGCCTTGGATACTCCAGCCTCATAATCAGCTTGTGGAAAAGATAAACTCTTCTGAAGTCATGTTCTTAACTGATACTAATAAAGTTTTTAAGCAATTTTGCAAGTATTTTAGGGAAACCCTCTCAGTCAAAGCTTGAGGCTCTGACCAAGCCCTAGCCCTGGCTGACTGGGGATTATACCATCAGATCCAGGTGTTTCTGCCCTAAAAGTGTAATCAAGTCACTTGGACGTGTTGATTTGATCTTATAAAAGCTGGACCCTCTTTCAAAGTAAACCTGGAAGTCTTGCCTGGGAAAGACTTTCTAAGTCTTCACTGTGAAACAAGACCTCCCAGCCATTGCAGACTCTGAGTGATGGTAGAAGTTTTAGACAACTTTACTTTGTTTCTCAAAGTTCAAGCTGTTTAATCAGTCTTCATATATAGGACTAGTTATTGAGTGTTTTCATCTATCCCCCTGTTCATAGGAAAGATACTGCTTTTGTGAGGAACAGAGCTTATTTGGTTCGGGTAGTGGGCCAAACACATCCTAATGTTAGAAGTGTTTTGTTTTATAATTCTTGTTTGTATAAAACAGAAAAGGCGGATTTATGGGGAGAGATAAGATAGAGTTGAGTTACAAGCTGTAAAACCTGCCTGCAGAGGCACATGGCAGCACAAAGGAGCACATGGCGGCACACAGAGAGGTTTGTTTCCACTGGACCCTGGGGGGAGGAAGTGTCACAAAGCAGACCCCTACGGAGAGGAGCCTGCCGGGAGCTGATGGAAGGGTGAAAAGCGAGTGATCATCCCACAGAAGGAAGTGTGTTGCTGATGTGGCAACACAAGATAGGTCATGTAATGAGGACTGCCATATAAGGAAATACTGTGTCTTAGAAAAGTGTATAAAACCAGCTCGTTTCTTCGAATAAACAATTCAGATTCCACGCCGGTCTGGGTCCATGCCTCAGTTGCCGACAGTCTCCAACTAGACTTTGCACAGTGCTCATCGCCACACTCAAGGCCCAGCCATTCAGCCAGTTTTTGATCCACTGTCTGCCCATCCAGCCCCTACAGCACCAGCCTAAGGGGCTATGATGAAGCTGTTATGGGAGACAGTGTCAGAGATCTTACTGATGACCTGTCAGACTCTAGCCACTGCTCTCCCCTCATCTAGCAGACATGTCAATTTATAAGGTTAGTGAAGCACGACTTTCCCTTGGTGAGCAACTTGCCCTTGGTGAGGCCATGCTGTCTGCTCCCAAGGAGCTTCTTGTCTTTCTTGTGCCTGAAAATGAGTTCAAGCATGACCAGCTCCATCTCCTTTCCAAGGATCAAGGTGAGGCTGACTGGCCTGCAGTTCCCTGGCTCCTTCTTCTTGAGGATATGACTGACAGATAGGGACAAACATTTTATCAATGCTGACACAATAAACTGCCAGCACATCACAGTGGTCAGTTCCCTCTTAAGATGCAGCTAGCAATGGGGTAGCTGCTCTCTGCTGCTCTTAGATAGGACAATGTGCTAAATATTCCATTAAGCTCACAGTACATTGAGTACACCTATATGTGAAATAAGTGCAGTCTGGCTGAAGAAATGACAACAAAGCTAGTCTCCTCATACAGTCTTTTGGCCTCTTAATAATGGCCTTTTAAGCCTCTTAATAATGGCCTGATGCTGTGCTTGTGAATATCATATGTTTCACAAGTTATGTAAAGATACCAGAGTATCTCTCTTGAGAAGTGCTTCAGTCACTTGATCATCTCCATGGGCCTTCATTAGACTCTCTCCAATACACCCTTATCTCCTGTACAGAGAAGCCCAGAACTGGGCACAGTACATCAAGGCATGGCCTCACTAGTACTGAGCAGAGGGAACCAATCACTTCCCTTAACCTGCTGGTAGCACCAAAATAGCTTAGAAACACCAAAGTTAAAAATGATAACCAGCTTACATGGAAGCAAGGAGTCACCAGCAAGAGTCCCATTGGGATGTGTGCTAGAACACATCAAAAATAAAAGCTGACTACAAAAGCAGAAGGGTCTTAGAATTCGAAGTCACTAGAGAGCAATTATTGGTTTTCATAAATGTAAAATGATGCATGTGAAGAAAAATAACCACAACTACCAACACTTGGCTGTATATTAGCTGGTTCTCTTTTGTGAGCATGAGTACCTTTCCACACAATATTGAGAAGTCACAGTTCCCTGATATATGTGATTTAAAGGTTAAAAGTATTAGCGGATTAAAGAGCAATTAGACAAGCTCATTAGAGTATCCACTAAGAGCTCTCAGAGTTAACACACACATACAATCCAGGCAAGGAAGCTTCTGAGTGACTGCTTACTGGAAAAACAAACTTTGGGAATTATCAAGGCACAGCTTCAGAATATTCAGTATTATGGCAGCAAAAAGGGTTACTGCATTTTTGGTGCCAAATCCCTCCTGCTCATTTCCAAACAGGGCAGACAGTTCACTATGAACTGCTGAGCTGTTACATTAAAAACAATTATTTTAAGGACTGATTTTAGTACAGACCACTTTGGCAGTATCATTCCTCTACTGGCCTCAGAGACTTAACAGCAAAACTGAAATGGATAGCAATAACAAAAAGCCGAGACTAAGAACCACTTAAAACTGGAGAAATTACAGTTTTTTCTCAATTTCATCCTGTTCTTAAAAACTTTCATTAAACAACCATGTAAAGCTACTTCAAGACAAGACAATAAATAAAACTAACATTGCACTCAAGAGTGTTTGCTACAAAACTCAAGATCATTCTTCCATCAACTCCTTGTTCTACAAAGGCGTAAGTAAAAAAATTTTAGCGAAATGGAAAGCATAACTAGGTAAGGTACACTACCAAATTTGGAAGAGGTAAGAGAGGCAAAGACAGGTTGTGAAAAAAAGAAGCATCACTCACACAGCATCACTGTTTAGTATTTCTTCTTTAATTTTAACATACTCCAGCTGACTCTCCCGATAAATCTTCAGAGAACTCTGAAGAAGGAAAGCACAGTTAAAATATGTCCATACTGAGGGCAAAAAAAAAATAGATGGCAGATACCTTACCTATTCTAATGAAAGCAGTGCCAGGCCAAAACAATATATTCAATAAGAAAAGCAAGTTGGAAAGTCAGGTTATCCTCCTTCTTTAAAGGCAAAAGTTATAACAAACAAACACATAAATCTCTGTATGTCTATCTTTTGAGTACGTGCCTTCAACACCTAGCTGGATAGGTACTTGAAGCTGAAGTCAAGAGCTTTACTATTTTACACCATATATAGTCCTATTTTTTCTGAAAAAGTGCCATCAGGACATCAGCTACTAATGCTTGCTGAGGGAAGAGGAATTATAAAACCATTCTAACACAGAACACAAACTAGGTACAGCAACAAGACAAATGTTAGTATCCTGTCTCATACCGTTGTGGGGTATGCCCAGCCCCTGCCCTGGAGGGATCTCTGCTGAGATAAGAGATTTCGCAATAGCCCAGCAGGACTCCCTGGAAAGGCAAACACTCTTCACGGCGAGGAAAGACAGACCTACAATCCTTTGGGAGACACTATGCAGATTTTTTCGTAACCCATTGGCCTGTGACCATCCCAGATCCTCTGTAATCCATTGGCAGGGCAGAGAGATGCTTGTCCCTGGCTCCCCTTTGACAGACTAATAAAGCTGCCTTGTGCGGAACAGCTACACGAGCCTCTCGTCTCTCCCTGGTCTGGCCTGGAGGCTGCCCTGCAGAGCTGAGCTGGAATCACGAGCTGATATCACTAAAGAGCTGACAGTCTCTGCACGGGCCCTCCTGCCAGCAGCTGAGGGAAGACACCAGGCCTCGGGAAGGCGATTCCTTTCGGGACCATCCCCCCGGGCCGGTCACCTCTTCCTGGGTCAGAGCCGCTGACCCCCTCACCAGCTGTAATATACCATCATGAAAAAACTACAAGAAAGAAGGTGGGGTATTTTCTTCAGAAATAATAATAATGTCTAGAAAATACATACATTTGGGTAATTTGAACAATCTAAACCTTCTTTCCCACAGACTAAATCTCAGCTAAGCGATGGGAGAGAAATTAGGAATAAACTCAAGAAGCTAAAAATGTAAAAACATATGTTCAAAAAGATAACAGAAGCACAACCCTATTCTGCACAGACCCTCTTTCTTGGTACCTTCTCAGTAGTACAAGTTATACTCAATAATCTGACAAGATCAGAGCAGAAAATCAAAGGAGTCTGAATGTTTCTCCTTCTTTCCTTCCTTAGTGGGGAAATAAAAAACAAATAATCTGATCAAAAATCGTAAGAACTACAACATCCTAAACTTTTTGCCTCTCTGAATCCTGAAGTCATTTAATTAATTTCACCTAAACCCAGAGCTACCTGTCCCAACGAGCTGGAAATAACAACGGAGCTCATTAAAGTCAGCTTCATTAAGATGAGCATTAAATAGATATATTTCCTTCAACAGAAAAAGTGCAAGTTATTTAAACCTTACAAGCACACCTTTTTTTCCTCCAACTCTGCCTTCAAGGAACCCAACTCCTCCTGGCACTTTTCCAGAGGCAGAATTTTCTGTAACATCTTCTCCACTTGGCAACGAAGAGCAGAGATCTCTCTGAAATGAGATGTGCAATTAAAAAAGAAGTTGCCAAAAACACAGATGCTTTTAAATTCAGCATTCTGATTCTTCAATCAAGCGTCTGAGTATTACGCTTTTATCCTATGGAAAAAATGCTGAGAGAGACACCCAAAAGCTTTAAGAGTTTCAGCATTCTCATTTTTCTACCTATTTAAAGAAAATTCAAGATCTGTTTTTAAAACACTACACTGAACCTAAAGCTAGATGCAAGCAGATGGCATGTGCCACAGAGATTTGCTGCCCACACCAAAGTGCCGGTAATAAGTGTCTCTGCATACATACACAGCGCTGTAAAATAAGAGCAGAGTCCAACTGCAGTGTTTTTCAGCAGGCAAGCTGGAGTCCATAAAAATTATACGCTGCCTCTTCCTCTATAATCACAGAATAAGCAAGGGCACACAGCAACAACTCTTAAGTCAAAATGCTTACACAAATATGGATGCCCCAAATAGGTTTACACTTAACCACCACCAAAACATGAGCTTCACACCTCCACTTGGTCACTTAAGACTATTACTAGCACAGGGCAAGGAAAGAATCCCACACAGGTATGGTAGAAGAAGGACAGATTGCTCTTCTCATCATACGTTTGCTAACTATGGCCTAGGAAGCATGGTAAAAATACCACACTAAAAGCTTAGACCCATGGCTGTTGCTATTACTCCATCAGACTTCTAAAACTAACCACAACACAGAGAACATAGTAATACATCTCTAGTAAACAATAGAAATCAAACTTACCGTTCAGCAAATTGAAGCTGTAATCTCTTGTTAAGGTAGAAATTAAAAACAGTTTATCAAATGTTCTTAAGTATATTTCAATCCAACTGCAACTTGCAAAGAAACACCCAGTAAAGACTTCCTAACACAAAAAACCCTCCCCAAAACTTGCAGAAGGAAGTGTTTAATATGTGCAATTCAATACATTTGAAGTGAATAAGCAGAGCTTCTTCTGTTACATGAAAAAGATTGAGTAATTCTCAGCAACACAGATTTCAAATAGACCGCTTTAAACCATATACCAGAAACAGGCAGATCTTAAGTGGATAGTTTTAATTCCAAAGGCCTATTTTCTTTACAAAACCTACCCAGTTTGTTCTTTATTAGAGACACCATCTCATAACTTAAATAGAAAGCCTTAAGCCCTTTTATAAGAATTGTTATAGGTATACTAATCCTGTAAGAACACAAATAGAAAACTAAAGGATATCAGTGCATTTCTGTTGATACTCTGCCAGCAAACGACTGTAGGAAAAGAAAAAACCCAGACATTACTCATTTTCTCACCTGATTTTGACAATCATGTGTGAGGGTATCTTTCCTTTTGCTTTACAGATAAATAGAGAAAGTGTAAGATTGGTTTGCATTTTCTGATAGCAGTCAATACAACTTTTATTTCATTAAGCCATTCACACCTCAAATCAAACTGCTTTAAGTAGAAAAAAACCCCAACAATTACAAGAATTTGTAGCCATTAACTAATTGCAGCTTTGAAAAATATATTGCTTAGATAAAGGACCTAAAATACATATATATTAGAATATACACACACACATATATAGATACATAAAAAACATGTTTCCAAACTTGAAGGGATGTTTTCCTAAAAAAGAACACACATGTCAGAGAAATAGTTCAAAAGGCCCTATGTTGGTCTCCTAGCAGCCAGAAAGGGTGACACCCTGATGCAAGAGGGCCATTGGACGCCACCAAGGAAAGCTACTATTTTCCTTCCTCAAATGGAGGAAAGAAAATAGTAGCTTTCCTTGGTGCTGTTATGTTTTTTAAGAACAGAGAGAAGAAGGAACAAGAAAGAGTAACATGATGGGAGTTACCCCAATACAGAGAGGGCTGCATTACTTTCTATTGCAATAGTTGAGAATAATCCAGTAAGGCAAGAAAAGGCTAAACTGCAAGTAGTTAAAGAAGAGGCAATTTCCATAAGAAATATATGCACTGGCAGAAAGAAGAGGGACACAAAGTTTAGAGGTCAGAAAAGAAATCACAACAGAGTAAAGGAGCTTTGAAAAAAGGGCCCTAGTTAAGAGACCCAGTGTGCGCTACCTTAAATACTCTCTGGAAATAGAATGCAGGACTGACATTTAGATTCATTAAAGCCAGATTGACATATATCAAGGAAAGGGTACATAAGAAACAAAGCACTACAATTAGGAGACATAGCATGGATATTAGGCCATAGTACAAAGGTATACATAGCATACCTTGATATATTATTCCATACAATCATATGTTGATGGGTTTTGAGAAGAATTGGAAGCAAGCACAGAAGAGAAAGCAAACTGTAAGAAGGATTTTATAATCACACTGTTCTGAACAACTTTCAGCTTCACTTTCCATATTCTGATATTTAATCCCAACAGAATATCAGAACTTAATGACCAGATTGAATTCTGCTGAAAAAGTTCATATGCATCTGTACTCAACTTTTAGTTCTCATATTCCTCACTACAGAAAAATGAAATAAGCAAGCACAATTAAATGAATGAAATAAATATAAATAAATTACTAAATAAATATCATCAAAGATCTACTGCCTTAAACAAATAAATTTAATTAATCTCTTCAAAGAACTGTTTCTGCGTGTACTTCTTATAATTTTATAGGTACACCAAATAGCCCTGTTTACTGCCATTATAAACAGATGTTTTACAGAAAAAATTAAAGAAGTTTTACAGTCTAGATTTAGGATCTGTTTGTGAAGAACTTACTTTCATTTTGAGCAGCATTTAGTGTAGTGCATTAACAAATATCCACATTCCACAAGTCGTATTTACCACATTGTTGTAAGTACTTAAGAACAATAAAACTCAAACAAACAAAAACGTGTGCAATTGTACTTACTCTCCGTCAATAATTTTTTGCTTCAGTGCAATTAATGCAGCTACATATTCATTTATATTCTGTAAGGAAGAGTCTCAAGTCAGTTAAGAACTTACATCCCAAAAACCAGTACTGTAAATAACACCTAATCTGACTGCTAATGTTACAGGAAATACAATAATCTGTCTTCTTTTTTACAGTTCTCTTGGTGAACAAGTTACTAAATCACCAAAAGTACATTCATTTAAATACACATGGAGAATGCAGGCTCCACAAGAAAGTATGCATATTTAAATGTAGCCTTACTACAAAAGCCCTTCACACTTTGCCTTTGCAGTAGATTCCATACTAAATCCCTATAACTTTTCCCCTCAAAATCCAACTAACCTTTAGCAGAATATCAGCAATAAACATTAGCTCACTTTAATCTACAGATTTTCCAGTTTCTTATCCATACTCATTCTAAGTGTGCCCCGTGAACTCTCAACAGGACCTTCTCTTCATTTAAAGGAAAAACAAGTATTACCCAAAGCATAATAGTATAAAAATACACGCTCGCTTTAAGAGCCCTCAAGGAAGTAAATCGTAAGTCCTTACACTGCACTGACGCCAAGCCGAAAGGATAGGACTAGAAATTCCCTGACAGATCCCACTAGGCACGTCGCAAAGACACGAACTACTTTTCCACACTTAACCTGGTTAAAGCTCGACACTGCTGCTACTTCTACAGAGCCCGTTTGCCACGCACGCTATCCGCGTTCTCGACGCGCCGGGAGTGGTGACTGTGGTACCCGACACTTCCTAGCCGCCAGCGGCCCGACGCTGAG
>NW_008240029.1:219770-221009 GCF_000691975.1 Corvus brachyrhynchos | reverse complement strand
GCGGCGTCCCCCCGGTCATCATCGTGCCCACGCCTCCGTCCGGCCCCGAGAGCGGTGCGTGTGCGCCGCCCCAGTGCGTCACATTCCGCGCCACCGCCTAAACAAGGACCCAGCTCGCCTTTGCCTCCTCAGGAATGATGACCACCGCTGCCTGACTAGTAACAGCAAAAAAGAGAGCAAAAAGTGCTCTCTGCAGAAACTGAGCGTTGAAAGCAACCGGTAAACAGCGACTTAGCCCTCTGAAAGGCACCACCTCTGCACGTCCTTCTACCAGTACTATTATTTTATCTTCTTTTGGGTGCGGGCACTTCTGGTAAGGGAACTGCTGCGGTCCTGGCGCAGGCGCGGGATAGGGCCGCTTGTTTCACCTGACGCGAGAGGCGGGACGGAGCCGCCGCTATGGCGGCGCGGCGGGGAAAGGTGGGGCCTGCCCGGACCGGGCGGCCCGGAACCCGGCCTGGCACAGGTGCAGCTGCTCAGTGGCAGTGCGGCCCCGGGGACAGGCCGGGCCAGGCCGAGCCGAGCCGAGCTCCACTGGAGCCGGAGTCGCCGAACACTGGTCTCGGTGATCCGCGACGAGCCTGAGATGATTCCGAAATCGGCCGGAAAACAACATAATTAAAAGTATTAGAAACTAGGCATTCTTTATTACAGCGCTGGACACCTTGGGAGGATATATCCTCTGATCGAATGTGTGTCATGAAACTACAACAGGGCATTTATTCCATCATGAGCATACATATTCATTACAACGTACTGCTTAGCTAATACATAAACATCACTGTTGTAAAACTAATTTGCATGCGTCCGCCTCCTGTTGGAAGTCCTTTTATGGTCCTAGAAGGTCGTCTAAAGGGGTTTCTGATAGTCGTACTCACTGAGTGTCCCAGTATTACAGATGACCTTCCCTTGAACTATTTTTGGGCATGCGCTGTTGCTTCTTGTTACATAACTGCCAAAAAATCCCACTATATTCCTCATTATCTATTTATCCACTGGTTCCAGCCACATTTATCATCCTGCGCATACTTTTATATTTTTTTATCTTTTTTTTTTCTTTTCTTTTTTCCTAGTTAGCCTTTAAGCTTTATCTAGGAACTTCAGGAGAACTGAAAATGTGTTATTTCTCTGTGTTATCTCTCAGAGGTGAATCGCCCTCTCTGCCTTCTGTCTGCTGCTGTGCTGGCAAGCTAGAGCTGCCATGTAGACAAGGGCATACATAGCTGCTGCTATTCCCCG
>NW_008240029.1:212669-219749 GCF_000691975.1 Corvus brachyrhynchos | reverse complement strand
TAAAACGGGAGCATACCAGTTCAGCTCACTCAGACAGCATTTTGTTGGAACATAATACTCATGGCAAGAGATCAAACTTTTCATTTCATCCAAGCATTTGTAAAGACTTTTAAAGTTTAATATTTAGCATTGCTTGTCATAGCTGCCTGCATTTACCATTTACACTACATCTTTCTATAGTGAGTGAGCTAGGGGAAAGACTTTATAGAATTACAGAATAGTTTGGCTTAAAAGGGACCTTACAGATCATGTAGTTCCAAGGCCCCTGCCATGGGCAGGGACACCTGCTGCTATACCAGGTTGTTTATGTTTTTCAGGAGATGCTTTCAATCACTTAGAGGCACAGAAGTTAAAGTAGTAACTGCTTACTGTGTTTTGCCACTCTATTACTGTTTGAGGTATGTAGCAATCATTCAGTATTTAGCAGACAGGACAGATGGTTGCACACAGTGTGTATTAGTTTGTGATTTTTTTCTATTCAGCTTATGGTGTTGGACTTTATTCACTGAATGCTGCTTACACTTCTAGTCTACCTGAAAATTACTCCAGCTTACAATTTATCCAGTTGCTTTTTCACTGCTGTCTTCCTCGTAGTTTGTACATATTCCTCAGGGTGTCTCGGTTTTGGAGACAAAACTTCACGAGGAAACACTCCGGAATGAGTGTCTCCGCCAAAGGGAAAAGGGCCTCCCATTTTCCTCCACCAGTAAGACAAGTGGGTCAGAGCTAGTGAAAGTGAAAAAAGCCAAACTGTTTATTAGCACACAAACAAAACAGGGTAGAACAGGGGGGAAAGAAACCCCTCAAAATACAACAAATTCCCAGAGAGGGAACAGACACTCGGGCTCGGACCAGCCGGGGCCACCCCACGGGCCCGCAGGGGCCACCAGCAGGCTCCCCGCACTGGCGAGGAGGGAAGGGAGGCAGTGAGGCAAGGGAAGGGAAAAAGAACAAGAGAAAAAAAACCCCAACAGAACCTTTCTCCTGCTAGCCGGAACACAAAAGAAACCCAAAGAGCAGCACAGCGCTCCCGGCGCACTCCCTCCCGAGCCCCACAGCCCCCGAGCCGTTGGGCTGAGCCATTGAACCGACCCGCACCCCGCGTCCCACGGCCCCACCCCCCGGGTCCATCTTAAAGGCACAGCATCCTTGGGCATTCAGCAGATGGTTAAGGAATAAAGCGGCTTCATAACGTCACCCCAGGACATTCCACCCCTTATTCCATACCGTCTGCTCAATGCCCAAATTAATACATTTCAACTATAAACACACACGTTTATACATATATACATAGCTATATACAAACAGTGGCAGCAACATTCGACAAACATATACAGACATTCAAACATTACAAGCAGTTCTTGCCCAACATCAAATCTCCCTGCGGTACATAACGTGTTTCTCCATTCTTCTGCATTATCCACCATGTGCAACCTGGCCCCTGAGCAAAGACAATCCCACGGATGGGTTTGTCTTTACTCGATGCAGGAGTAATCCAAACAGATTTTCCAAAGAGACCCCTGACATGCACTGCTGGGGCTTTGTCTCCATCTACTATATGCAGGGGTTCGGATTGGACAGGCCCTGCTCGGTTGGTGGAGCCTTGGGTATTCACCAACCATGTGACCTTAGCTAAATGCATCTCCCAGTTTTTAAAAGTTCCCCGACCCAGTGCCTTCAAGGTGGTTTTGAGCAGGCCATTGCACTGCTCCACTTTCCCAGCCACTGGTGCATGATAAGGGATATGGTACACCCACTCAATGCCATGTTCTCTAGCCCAGGTGTTTATAAGGCTGTTCTTGAAATTAGTCCCATTGTCAGACTCAATTCTCTCAGGGGTACCATGCCTCCAAAGGATCTGCTTTTCTAGGCCCAGGATGGTGTTCCAGGCAGTAGCATGAGGCACAGGGTAGGTCTCCAGCCATCCAGTGGTGGCCTCTACCATTGTGAGAACGTAGCGCTTGCCTTGGTGGGTTTGAGGCAGTGTGATGTAATCAATCTGCCAGGCCTCCCCATACTTGTATTTGGACCATCGCCCACCATACCATAGAAGTTTCACCCGCTTGGCCTGCTTGATCGCAGCGCATGTCTCACAGTCATGGATAACCTGGGAGATGCTGTCCACGGTTAGATCCACCCCTTGGTCTCGTGCCCACTTATAGGTAGCATCTCTGCCTTGATGGCCTGAGGCATCATGGGCCCATCAAGCTAGGAACAACTCTCCCTTGTGCTGCCAATCCAAATTTATCTTTGACACCTCTATCTTCGCAGCCTGATCTACCTGTTCATTGTTTCAGTGTTCCTCATCAGCCCGACTCTTGGGGACATGGGCATCTACGTGGTGGACTCTCATGGGTAGCTTCTCTACCCAAGTGGCAATATCTTTCCACTCCTCAGCAGCCCAGATTGGTTTTCCCCTACACTGCCAACTGGCCTTTTTCCAGCTTTCCAGCCACCCCCACAGAGCATTGGCTACCATCCACAAATCAGTGTAAAAGTAGAGCTTTGGCCACTTCTCTCTCAGCAATGTCTAGAGCCAACTGGATGGCTTAGAGTTCAGCAAGTTGGCTTGATCCACCTTCTCCCTCCGTGGCTTCTGCAACCTGTCATGTGGGGCTCCATATGGCTGCTTTCCAATTCCAGTTCATCCCTATGATGCAATAAGAACTGTCAGTGAAAAGAGTGTAGCGTGTGTCTTCTGATGGCAATTGGTTGTATGGTGGAGCTTCCTCAGCACTGTCACTTGTTCTTGTTCCTCTTCATCAGTGAGACCAAAGCTTTCACCTTCAGGCCAATTCATGATTATTTCTAAGATCCCAGGGCGATTCGGGTTTCCAATATGGGCGCGCTGCGTGATGAGGGCAATCCACTTGCTCCATGTAGCATCAGTGGCATGGTGGGTAGAGGGAACCTTTCCTTTAAACATCCACCCCAGCACCGGTAGTCAGGGTGCCAGGAGGAGTTGTGCTTCAGTGCCAATGACCTCTGAGGCAGCTTGGATTCCTTCATAGGCTGCCAGGATTTCCTTCTCTGTGGGAGTGTAGTTGGCTTCAGACCCTCTGTAGCTTCAGCTCCAGAATCCCAGTGGCCAACCCCGAGTCTCACCAGGCACCTTCTGCCAAAGGCTCCAGGACAGACCATGGCTCCCGGCTGCAGAGTACAGCACATTTTTCACCTCTGGTCCTGTCCTGACTGGGCCAAGGGCTACCGCATGAGCAATTTCCTGCTTGATCTGGGTGAAGGCTTGTTGCTCTTCAGGGCCCCAATGGAAATCATTCTTCTTGCGGATAACCAGGTAGAGAGGGCTCACAATCTGGCTGTACTTGGGAATGTGCATTCTCCAAAAGCCTATGGCGCCTAGGAAAGCTTGTGTTTCTTTTTTGTTGGTCAGTAGAGATATTGCTGTGATTTTATTGATGACCTCAGTGGGAATCTGACATCGTCCATCTTGCCACTTTACTCCCAGGAATTGCATCTCTCGGGCAGGTCCCTTGACTTTGTTCTTTTTGATGCCAAAGCTGGCTTCCAGGAGAATCTGGATGATTTTCTCTCCTTTCCCAAATACCTCCGTTGATGTGTTCCCCCACACAATGATGTCATCAATGTACTGGAGATGTTCTGGAGCCTCACCCTTTTCCAGTGCAATCTGGATTAGTCCATGACAAATGGTGGGACTGTGCTTCCATCCCTGGGACAGTCAGTTCCAGATGTACTGCATGC
Organism: Corvus brachyrhynchos; assembly: GCF_000691975.1. Lineage (NCBI taxonomy): Eukaryota > Metazoa > Chordata > Aves > Passeriformes > Corvidae > Corvus > Corvus brachyrhynchos. Next base: position 216,029 of record NW_008240029.1, on the reverse strand, counting down.
CCCTCCAGGTGAAAGCAAACTGAGGCCTGCACTCTGGTGCCAGAGGAATGGAGAAAAACACATTTGCGATGTCAGTGGTGGTGTACCACTTTGCTGCTTTGGACTCCAGCTTGTATTGGAGCTCCAACATGTCTGGCACAGCAGTGCTTAGCAGTGGAGTTACTTCATTCAAGCCACAGTAGTCCACTGTCAATCTCCATTCCCCTTCTGACTTGCGTACAGGCCAAATGAAGGGTGAGTGGGTCTTGCTGACTTGGCTCTCTAGCTCACGAATCATTGTGTGGATGGGAATCACAGCATCTCTATTTGTCTGCTACTGCCAGCGATGCACTGTCAAGGTGGCAATTGGCACTCGCTGCTCTCCTACCTTCAGAAGCCCAACTGCAGAAGGATTTTTGGTCAGCCCAGGCAAGGTGTTCAATTGCCGAATGCCCTCTGCCTCCATAGCAGCTATTCCAGAGGCCCACCTGAGTCCCTTTGGGTCTTTGAAATACCTGCTCCGGAGGAAGTCTATGCCCAGAATACACGGGGCCTCTGGGCTAGTCACAATAGGATGTTTCTTCCACTGTTTTCCAAGTAGGCTCATATCGGCTTCAAGCAGTGTCAACTGCTGCGATCCCCCTGTTACTCCAGAAATAGAAAACAGTTCTGCCCCCACGTGTCTTGTGGGAATCAAGCTGCACTGTGCGCCCGTGTCAACCAAGGCTTCATACTTCTGTAGTTCTGATGTGCCAGGCCATCGGAACCACACTGTCCAAAAGACACAATTTTCCCTGGCCTCTCCCTGGCTAGAGGCAGGGCCCCTCTAGTCCTGGTTATCATTCAAAACTCGAGCTACTTCCCTTCTGGTGGAACTCCCTCTCTCAGCATTACCATCCTTCAATTCACGCACCTGTGCTGCCAGGACAGAAGTTGGTTTTCCATCCCACCTCCTCATGTCTTCCCCACTGTCACACAGGAAGACCCACAGTTCAGCTCTTGGGGTGTACCCTCTCTCCCTAGCTGGGGGACATCTGCTTCTAATAACAGAGCATCTGGTCTGTACTGACAAGATTTGGAGAAGGCCCTCTTTCAGCTCCTTCCTGAGTTTCTGATGAGTCTTGTCCATCCTATCTTCCATCTTCTGTATGGTCTCCGACAGACTCTTTTCCACAGCTGCAATTCTTGCTTGTGTTGGGCTGTGCACAGTGTCTGCATACGCCCGGAGCCTCCTCACCATAGGACTCACTGTCTCATCCCTGTCATTCCATGTCATCATTGCCAAAGCAGGGACATATTCTGGTGGTGCGTGTTGTGCAAGTTTCAGCCACATCACTGGTGTGCATTTTACCATGTCAGGGCTCCTAATTGCTTGGTCATCTGAGAATATGATCTCTATCACCTCCAGTTCTCTCAGGCATTGAATCCCTTGTTCCATGGTTTTCCAGGGGTTTAGCTGCAGTTGGAGATCTTCCTGGCACAGGTATCTTTCCTTCACACTTCTTAAGAGCCATGTCCAGAGACTGAGAGCTTCAGGGTCACTTGTCATCCCTTGGTGAATACTTAAATCACATGACAGGGACCCCAAATGCCTCGCTTCAGTGCCATCCAGAATTGTACCATCACATGCAACATCCCAGATTTGGACCATCCAACTTAATATAGTTTCATCAGGCCATCGGGTGCAATTTTCCTTCAGATATTTCCCCACCTCAGCTGGACTCTGAATTCGTTCAGGGGGGAAGTTCCAGGCTACTGGGTCAGAAAACTGCTTCAGGGTCTGGCCTATGTCCTCCCGCACCCCACACCACTTAGGCCCATCTGCTGTAGCTGCAGCTGGAGTATTGGGGTGTATGCTGGCTTATTCTCCTGCTCCTCTGGCTGTATCTTCTGCCCTACAGTATCCAGCAGCATGTGGTAAGCGTTAGCCAGGACCCAGCACATGGCAATGAGCTTTTTCTTTTCATCAGCGTTGTTATTGCAGTTTTCCTTCACATACTTCCCCACCTCAGCTGGATTCTGAATTTATTCAGGGGCAAAGTTCCAGGCTACTGGGTCAGAAAACTGCTTCAGGGTCTGGCCTATGTCCTCCCATACCCCACACCACTTAGGATTTTCCACAACTGGGGCAGGTGTCTGGGCAACCCCTCTGGAAATCTCAGCCCTTATTTTAGACAAGCTGGAGACTACATAGAGGAACCCTGCTAGATAACATAACAAGAAGGTATCTTTGACATCCAGGGGAAACTGGACACTTTCAAAAGGTGATGTGCCAGATCTGAAGGGGAAGAAGGAGATGAAGGGCTGGGAATTATCATCCCCTGCTTTTCCCCTAACAAACTGTGTGTCATTACTAATACATTCCAAAAGAAAACTACCAAGGCCAGAATGGAAAAACAACATAACATACACATTCTCAACAGTTTCCATTACTTCAGCCAAACTTCGAGAAATCACTAACACCAGGCATATCAAAATGGCAGTCCTGATTCTTATCCCTGACTTATAAAAAGTGTAAGCCAGGGATCCGACTGCCTATAGCTGTGGACGTGTACTTATGGCTAGGTTCCACAGAAGAATTATTAAATCAAATAGCATGGTCTTATTGCTGTAGTTCAATACAAAGTGATTCAAAGCAAAATGTTGGTTTGGTTTTTTTTTTCCACTTTCACGTGTCACACAAGTTGGGCACCAAATTTATGTCTCGGTTTTGGAGACAAAACTTCACGAGGAAACACTCTGGAATGAGTGTCTCTGCCAAAGGGAAAAGGGCCTCCCCTTTTCCTCCACCAGTAAGACAAGTGAGTCAGAGCTAGTGAAAGTGAAAAAAACCAAACTGTTTATTAGCACACAAACAAAACAGGTAGAACAGGGGAAAGGACCAGCCGAGGCCACCCCACGGGCCCGCCGGGGCCACCAGCAGGCTCCCCGGACCGGCGAGGAGGGAAGGGAGGCAGTGAGGCAAGAGAAGGGAAAAAGAACAAGAAAAGAAAAAAAAAAAAACCACAGAACCTTTCTCCTGCTAGCCAGAACACAAAAGAAACCCAAAAAACAGCACATCAGTCCCGGCGCACTCCCTCCCGAGCCCTGCCAAGCCCCAGAGCCCCGAGCAGTTGGGCTGAGCCATTGAACCGACCCGAACCCTGCGTCCCACGGCCCCACCCCCCGGGTCCATCTTAAAGGCACAGCATCCTTGGGCATTGTTGGGGTTTTAGAAGATTTCCTGGGTTTTTTTCCGTTAAAGGAATTTTCCCTATACGTGTTGGTAGGGGGACAAATTGCTGGGTATTAAAGAAAAACAAAAGACCTAGCCGTTGGGGGTGGGGTGCACCTGGCTACTCTTTTGTTTCACCTGGGTGTGTGGACAGTCAGTTCCCGGTG
>NW_008240029.1:206455-212126 GCF_000691975.1 Corvus brachyrhynchos | reverse complement strand
TAGTAAAGAACTGTTATTCCTATTTCCCACATCTTTGCCTAAAAGCCCCTTGATTTCAAAATTATAATAACTCAGAGAGAAGGGGGGTCGCATCTGCCATTCCAAGGGAGGCTCCTGCCTTCCTTAGCAGACACCTGTCTTTCAAACCAAGAGAGGCATTAAGCAGACGGTTAAGGAATAAAGCAGTCTCATAACATCACCCCAGGACACAGGGGAATCAATATTCATTTCTAATTCTGCAGACCATATTAAATCTTCCTTCTGATGAACAATAATGGCTACAGCTGCATGGTTACCTGGACCTTGATGAAGACATTTGTCAGAGGCTGAAAATAGTTTCATGACTCAAACATAAAGTTTTGCTCATTATAAAGAAGCTCCAACCAAAGAAGCCTCTCTGAAGACTGGGACTTTGAACTGAAAGTCAAACTGCTGACTAGATAAAGGGAAACCCATTGTTCAGTCATCCCCAGCTGAGTTTGGGGTGGGGGGACAGCACAGCTCACAGAAGCCAGGTTTACACAGACACCCCCCCCAGTTGAGGTGGGGGGAGGGAGGAGGTTTCAAGTACGTGGCATAACCTCTGGTTAGAGGCACTGAACACCCATCCTCTGTTACACAAACCAGCCCAGCTGTGGAACCCCCAACCCCACAGGCCACATCCATGGGACTTTCACGTGAGAGGCTTTGCACCACAGGACTGCATGTGATGCAACAGATCCAGAGTCTGTTGTGAGAGACTGCCCCCCCTCCCCCAGAGGGACATGCCTAGACATTGCTACCTGGCTCAAGGGTATATAAACCCATCGGATTCTGTTGAGAGTCTTTCTGAAGAATGGCTAAAAAGCAAAGGTCATGATGACATAGCAGGCTTAGTAAAGATGCAGACTTGGCAAGTAAATCCTTGTGCAAGGAGTTGTATAAACAACAGGATGTGAGTCCAGATAAGTAAGCTGAAAGAAACCATATGGAAGAGAAAAGATAAGACCACAGTGATCTCATGGAATAGCTCCCACCAATAAGGAGCTCAGCTTTTGCAATATGTATGAGCTAATTAGTAGCACTATAAGTATGTGTAGATTATTACAATAAACGAGACTTGCTGACCACAATGCCGTGAGTGCTTGTCTCCCGCGACTCCACCCAACAGGATTCTATGCTTTTTGGGGGAACCTTCACCACCAAGAAGACCAGCTGGAGAGGATCAATGGAACATCGTTGGGATCCACGGAGTGGTGATATTTTCCTTATTCTGTCCCTGTCACTCTTTCTGTCCCTCCCCCACTTATTTTCTACTTCTTTCTTTCTTCCTCTCTCTCTCTCTCTCTCTCTTATATTTATCATCAAATAAAACCCTTACTGTTGTCACTGGCATATGGTCTAGTTTGCACCTCTAATTTGGGCAGAGGCATTTCTAAGAACCTTAAAACTGAATCCTAACAACATTGAAACTTGTAACTCCTGTGTAAGTGCTCTGATGAAACACAGTATTTCAGGCTTTCTCAATCTTTCTACATTGAGAACCTTACAACAGTATAATAAAATACCCTTTAGAATAGCAGTAGAGTTTAAGTGTCAGTGTCACTGGAATGAATTTACCTCTGTGTTTAGTAAGTTTCCCATGTGAAGTGCCCTTCTGAGGGAATGGACCTGAGTACTACCCGTTTTAGATTTGAGAATTTGGGGTTGTAGTCAGGTCAGGTAACAAGGCACTATATTAGGTGAGTTACTTAAGGACAAGGTTCTGCAAAAAGAAACCACGCTGTATCGGAAAGAAATTAATAGATAAGATTAATTAATTAATAGATAAGATGTTTTCAGAAGAATTCAATGTTTCTTGTAACTATTCATGCTTAAAGTGAAAATGTTACCAAAATTTTGTTTTAACGTTAAAGATGTCCGAATTTTCTAGTTGTTTAGGCTTCACAGAATCATAGAATCATTTAAGTCGGAAAAGACCTCCAAGATCATCAAGTCCAATTTTTACTGATCTCCACCTTGTCAACTAAGCCATGGCATTAAGTGCCACTTCCAGTCATTTCTTGAACACCTCCAAGGACAGTGACACTACTGTCTCCCTGGGCAGCCCATTCTAATCCTTAACAACTGTTTCCATGAAGAAATTCTTCCTATGTCAAATCTAATCCTCCCCTGGCACAGCTTGAGACTTTGTCCTCTTGTCCTGTCGCTAGTTGCCTAGAAAAGAGGCTGACCCCCACCTTGCTACAACCTCCTTTCAGGCAGTTGTAGAGAGCAATAAAGGTCCCCCTGACCCTTTCTCCAGGCTAAACAACCCAGCTCCCTCAGCTGCTCCTCCATGGACTAGTGCTCTAAACCCTTCGCCATCTTTGTTGCTCTTCTCTGACACACTCCAACACCTCAATGTCTTTCCTGAATTGAGGTGCTCAGAACTGGACACAGTACACAAGGTACAGCCTCACCAGTGCCAAGTACAGGATGGCGATCACTTCTCTAGTCCTGCTGTTCACACTATTGCTGATGCAGGTCAGAATGCCATTGGTCTTCTTGACCACCTGGTCACACTGATGAATGCATGTTCAGCTACCTGTTGACCAGCACCTCCCCATCCTTTTCTCCTAGGCAGGTTTCCAGCCACTACTTCCCCCAGCCTGTAGAGCTCCATGGGGTTGCTGTGACCCAAGTGCAGGACCTGGTACTTTGCCTTGCTGAACCTCATACAGTCGGCCTTGGCCCATTAATCCAGCCTGTCCAAATCTCTCTGCAGAGCCTTTCTACTCTCCAGCAGATCATACACTCCTGTCCAACTTAGTGTTGTCCATAAACTTACTGAGGGTGCACTTTATTCACTCATCAATAAAGATACTAAACAGGGCTGGGCCCAATACTAAGCCTCAGGGAAGCCCACTAGTGACCAGCCACCAACTGGATGTAGCACCACTCACCACATCTCTCTTGGCCCAGCCATCCAGCCAGTTCTTAACCCAGCAAAGAGTGCACCTGTCCAAGTTGTGGGCTGCCAGCTTCTCCAGGAGAATGCTGAGGGAAACAGTGTCAAAGGCTTTGCTGAAGTCCAGGTAGACACATCCACAGCCTTTCCCCCATCCACTAGGTGAGCTACCGGGTCATAAAAAGATATGAGTTTGGTCAAGCATGACCTGCCTTTCCTAAACTCATACTGGCTGGGCCTGAGCCCTTGGTTGTCCTGTATGTGCCGTGTGATTGTACTGAAGGTGATCTGTTCCATAACCTTCCTGGACACCAAGGTCAGGCTGACAGGCCTGTAGTTTCCTGGATCCTCCTGACACTTCTCGTGGATGGGCCGTTGGCCAGCCTCCAGTCATCTGGGATCTCCCTGGTTAATCAGGTCCAAGTATAAATGATAGAGAGCAGCTTTGCAAGCTTTTTTGCCAGCTCCATCAGTACCCTTTCATGAATTCCATCCAAACTCATAGACTTGTGAGTGTGTACATGGCTCAGCAGATCACTAACTGCTTCCTCCTGGATTATGTGACATATAGGTAAAACCTTAGAAAATGAAGGCCTTGTTGCCCTTGTAAAATCATGGCTCAGGCCTGTTACTTCGGCTAGAGAAGGATGGTGGGAAAGAGGGATAGCTGAAGTAGAGGTAGAAAAACATGCTGCGTGACTATCATGTGTTCAAATAGTCGTGTATGGTGATTGGTTGAATCGAGTTTGTTGTGCTTTAAAACTATGTAAACAGCTAAGAAACTGTATAAAGGAGGCAACATTGTATTAAAGATAAGCTTTTGCCCAGAGCAGTTGGTGTGTCTGTATGTGTCGTTACTGCCTCAACAGCAACAGATTACAGGGGGGCTATTCTGCTCCCCGTTCCTGTCTACCAGCTCAGGGGGCTGGTTGCCTTGAGGATAACTGGTCTTACTGTTAAAGACTGAAGCAAAGAAGGCCTTAAGTACCTCAGCCTTTACCTCGTTCTTGGTTACAATGTTCACCCCCATGTTCAATGAAAGATAGAGATCTTCCTTGGCCTTCCTTTTGTTTTTGATGTATTCATAAAAAACATTTTTTATTATCTTTCACAGCAGTGGCCAGACTGAATTCTAGCTGAACTTTCACCTTTCTAATTTTCTCTCTACATAATCTAATTACATCTTTTTACTCTTCCTGAGTTGCCTGCCCTTTCTTCCAAAGGTCATAAACTTTTTTTCCCTGAGTTCCTGTGAAAACTGTGTTCAGCCAGGCCCTTTTTTTTTTTCCTGTCAGCTTGTCTTTTGGCATATAAGGACAGCTTGCTCCTGGTCCTTTAAGATTTCCTTCTTAAAATACATCCAGCCTCCCTGGACCCCTTTGTTGTTAAGGATTGTTTCCCACGTGGCTCTCTGAACCAGTGTCCTGAACAGGCCAAAGTCCACCCTGTGGAATTCTAAGGTAGAGGTTTTGTTTACCCACTTCCTTACTTCACCAAGAATTTAAAAATCATATAATTTTGTGGTCACTGTGCCCAAGACAGCCTCCAACCACCACATTTCCCACCAGCCCTTCTCTGTTTGTAAACAGCGGGTCTAGAGGGGCACCAGCCCTGACAGGCTTGCTTACCAGCTGTGTCAGGAAGTTTTCTTTCACACACTCCAGGAAACTCCTAGAAAGCCTTCTCTCTGCTGTGTTGAGTTTCCAACAGATATTTGGCAAGTTAAAGTCTCTCACAAGAACAAGGTCTAGGGATCATGAAACATCAGCAAGCCTTTTATAGAACACTTCATCCACCTCTTCATCCTGGTTGGGTAGTCTGTAACAGACTTCCATCAGGATGTCTGCCTTGTTGGCCTTCTGCCTGATTCTTACCCCTATGTGTCACTGTCGGGGTGGTCACAACACACACAGACAGTGCCTCTTTCAAGGGCCAAAAAGCCGTTTATTAAACAAAGCAGCCTCTTTTATACACCTTTTGTATGTTGTCATTTGTGTTACAGATTCATTGGCTGCTAAACTACATGATAGACTCATTGGCTATTATTAACTTCAATATACTACCATTGGCTACCTACAGCATAAGCATTCAAGCATTCAGAAAAATAATAGGTGCAGATATGTTGCTGGTTTTCTCCTTCTACTGTTTAACTTTCTTGCTTCTGTTGATACTACATTCTCATGGGCAAAAACGAATTGTTTTTCTTCTCACGGACTTTTCTCACAGTCCTTCTCTATCTGAAGTACCTGGCCTGAGCCATAATTTTACAAAGGCAACAAGGCCTTAATTTTATAAGCTTTTACTTAAATGCCACATCTCCCCCTTTTTTGTTTTTAAGCAAAGGGCTCATGTATTCTAATGTTAAAACAGTCTGCCCCTATAAATCCACCACCCCACTAAGACCACCACTGGCCAACTGCCGGCCACAGGACAAAACACATGGAATACAGATCACAACTAACAAAGACCACCAAGAACAAACATGCCACCGACAAAGAGATTTATAACATAGGAAAACAAAAAGATGATAGTGTGCAATGTTCCCAGAGAGAGAACTGCTTCTTCTCCTGCGCTTGGCAGTAAATGGATACTGTTCCAAAGCTCATATGGCTGGAGCTCACGGGCTGTGCTGTTTAGGCAGGAGAGAGTCCATTAGCTGGAAGTGCTGACTTTGACATTACTGAATGTCTCTCTGGAGGCATGGAACAGGGAACAACTGAAGAAGGCAAGCAGGAACACAAT
>NW_008240029.1:174157-206327 GCF_000691975.1 Corvus brachyrhynchos | reverse complement strand
GTAGGACACAAGGCAGTTAGCAGGTTGCCTCAGGAAGCCCTCACAGCCATGTTCCTGGCAGTCCTACTCCTGCTCCTGCCTTGGCCATGAGGGCTGGATGGTGATTGGGTCATTTTTCCTCTCGCTGGGCTTCATTTTCTCAGAGGCGATTGATGTTTGTCAGGTCAGGCAGGCAACCACTTTAGACCTGTTGGCAATAAAACACATATGTACCTTCTCCTCTAGGTTAGTAGATCAGCTAGGCCTTGCCATTGCACATACAGTTGTGGATTCTTACATAAAACCTTTTAGAAATTGGTTACCCACATGCAAATCTTCAGACCAGTATCATTCTGCTGGGGATCAAAATTGATGATCTGCCTGCAAAAACTTTAGTGTAAATATTGCATTATCTAGATATTACTGAGAGGTCATTGTAGGGTATGCCCAGCCACTGCCCTGGAGGGACGTCTGCTGAGATAAGGAGATTGCTCAATCTCCCAGCAGGACCCCCTCTGGGAAGGCAGCTACTCTTCAGTCACGTCGAGAAGAAGACAGACCCAGAATCCTCTGGGAGACCCTATGCAGATCTTTTGTAACCCATTGGCCTTTACCTTCTGACACCCACCCCCTGTATCCGCCTGCGAGGGAGAGCGCTTGTCCCTAGCCTCCCCTTTGCCGCAGTACGGACCAACAATAAAGTGACTTCATGTGGAACCAGCTACACGAGCCTCTCGTCTCTCTCTGGTCTGGCCTGGAGACTGCCTGCAGAGCTGAGCTGAAATCACGAGCTGATAATCACTAAAGAGCTGACAGCTTCTGCACGGGCCCTCCTAGCTAGCAGCTGAGGGAAGACACAGGGCCTCGGGAAGGCGATTCCTTTTGGGACCATCTCTCCGGACTGGTCACCTCTTCCTCGGTCAGAGCTACTGACCCCTCACCAGCTGTCATAGGTCATATTCCCCCTTTTTGTTTTTTATGATAATGTGTGTGTTTGTCACTATGAACGTGAAGGCAACATAAAAGCAAGGAAATACATGTAATGAAACAATAAACCTACACCCAGCAAAAAAGCAAAGTAAGATGTGTAATCAGTATCACACGACAAAAGGATAGTGCCTTAGAACAATACACTTTCAATTGCCTAAACACTGGACCATCACCCAGAGTCTGCTGTAGCTGGTGAACCCTGTTTCACAACGAGGACCTGGAGGACCTTTCCAGACAAGGCCTCCAAGTGTACCTCAAAAGGGGGTCCAGCTTCTATACATCTGAATGAGCAAGTCAAAGTGACTCAAATACATTTTTAGTGCAGGAGATTGTAGGGTATGGAATTACAGATTCTGCTTCATTATATCTCAAGTGATGAGCACCTCAGAGTTCAGAGAAGATGCACGGGGATGCATGGGAAAGGGCAAACATGACCTAAAAGAGGAGGGTTATAAATCTGGAATTTAAAAAGTCTTGTGAGTTTGACTTATACAGGGCTAAGATGTGTGTGGCATGAAGTCCAAGTCACAGAGACTTTGGTCTCTTTTGTTGATGATAAAACAGAAAATTAGCCACTTCTTTAGCTGTGAATCTCCTCATTACTGAATGGGGCCATTTAAAAAGAATGAAATTATGCTTGCAGTGTTATTGTGTTTATTTAGCAGAACTGAAATAGCCAGCAGCACGTAAATATGGTTTCTTTACTGTTCCTTATAGAGACAACATAAAATGTCCTTCCTGGTTTTCATGAATGGTGAACAGAAAGGTGTTGATGTTCCCAAAGAATTTCTGCACAAAAAAAGACTCAGGTGGTCATTCATAGCATTCAAAAGTGTCATAATTTCACCACCAGTAACTGAAGGCAGTATTGGTGATAGGTGAAATTAGAGAGACTGAAGAGAAAATGAAGATGCTTAACCATCTTCACAGCTTGTCAACATGACAGCATCATGGTCTTTGGCACTCTCAGCTTTATAGCAGAAAAGTTTATTAACTATAGTAAGTATGAAAGAAATCTAGCACGTTTAGATTAGGTATTAGTTCACCAGAAAAGGGTTGTCGAGCATTGGAACAGGATGCCCAGGGAAGTTCTTGAGTCACCATTCCTGGAGGTATTTAAAGGCCATGTGGATCTGCCACTTACGGATATGGTTTAGTGGTGGAACTTGGAAGTGATAAGTTAACAGTTGAACATGATTATCCTGATAGGGAAGATGTAATAGCGTCTTTACAAATAATTCGATGGGTGAAGGTATGGGTGTTAACGTCTTTGAAATGGGTCTTAATGTCTCTACTGACTTTGAGCAGCAGGTTTATTACAGAGCCCAGACGGCTTGGCTCCTGAAACAGACAAGTGGGTCTGCACAAGCTTGAGTTTCTGTACAGGTTCAAGGGGGGAATATGTGGTAGGCGGTTCAGGAAGGCTGTACCTCAGCCAATGGGGAAAGGAAGAGGGCAACATGTGGCCAGGAGTTCAGGATAAAAGGGGGCTGTGCCCTCCAAAACCAAGACAGAGAAAACCCTGTGGGCATGTGCTCCAGTGGACTCTCTCCCTTTATTCAAATAAAGTTGCAGGACTTCTCTGTCTCCTTTATGGACACTGGCTTTTCATAGCATGATTTTCCATACAGTACTAAAGGTCTTTTTCAACCTAAATGATTCTATAATTCTATTATTTCAATATTACTTCATGAAGATGTGCCACTTCCACTTATCTCAGCTGTAATTATATGCAGAGTGACTTCCTATGCAAAACTTCTATGCAGTCTTTCAGTGGAATCTCTTGTTTTAGCAGCTCTTGCCGACTTCAGATTCTTGTCAATTCTCTTGACAGTCTAATGTACAAGATCTCTGAAATACTTTACACCTCTAGCATGGAAACACAGGCATATAGAATCCCCCTCTTTTCCCTAAAAGGACAACAGATCAGGATGGAATTACAAGCTTCACTTTTTCTTATTTCCTATCCATAGTACTCTGGGATGCAATAATGGCAAGGAAGCAACTCATTTAAGATAGACTTGAAGCAGCTATTTTATTTAGACAAGCATAGTAGCAGACAAGCATATTATAATTTTGGTATTTTAAATATTACAGCACCATAGGAAAAAAAGTAGCAAGGGACCTCTGAACGTCCATAGTCCAACCTGCTCAAAGTGAATTTAACTACAAGTTAGATAAGGTTGCACAAGGATCTGTCCAGGTGATTTTTTTACATCTTCAAAGGTGTAGATCCTACCATCTCTCTGGCTGTCTTAAGACAATTTAAAGGGCAGACACTCCAAAGTGAGGTATCTCCCTTTTTAGTTTTAACTACTCCCCTTTTCACCGATAGGAGAGACAAATGTAAGAAGATATAAGTGAAAAAATAAGTTTAAAAAATGAAGCAGCAACAGGCAAAAATAACCATGATAATCACTAGATACAAAGTTGCTGAATCCCATGGACTCCCCAGGGACAAGAAAATGGCAGAGAAACCTCTGCCCCCCAGATGGCACCCTCCAAAAACAACCTTGTGGTCTGAGAGACAAAGGTAGAAATGGTGGACAAACCTTCCCCCCAAGATGGTGCTCTCTGCAGACAGCCATGCACTCTGAGAGACAAACATGGTGTACAAACCCTACTCAGGTAAACCTTCCCCCGGAACAAAAAACGGGAAGGTAGGAGCATATGAAGCAGTTCTAGTGGCAGATGAGGTGTGCTGGCATTGCCTGCAGCCTCCGGCCCTATGGTGTCAGCTCCCCTGCTTCCTTTCGGTGACTGTGGCACTGTGTGTGAGGTCAGTGCAGCTGCTCGCTGCCTCCTCCTGCCACCTGCTGCACTCAACCGGTGTCAGTGCTGCTGTCATGGGTTGCTGTCCCAAAGGGGAGGAGGGGGAAGGAGCGGACCCGTCAAGCACCAAAGAATGGCGGCCCAGTTGCTACTCGCAGACCTGCCTGAAGCAACCTGTTATAAATGACTCAGATCCTGAGTGGAAATTAATTATAAAAATTTTATTGAGAACTATAAAAATCAGCAAAGCAAAAGGGGACAGTGCTGGGAGCGTGGCCAAATGCCAGAGGCTCGCCCACAAAATGGTGGTTCTGCCTTTTATACCCCTGAAATTGCATCAGCCTTATGCATATTTACTTTCAGTTTTACGTAGTCTCACCCCACGACACTCCTTTTGGCACCAGTGCAGTTCCATCGCTGTGGTTGTCGGGGTCTTCATTGGATGAAATCATTCTCCTTTTATGGTCACATCTTAGAAGTTTGTCTAGCAACAGCTCATCCAATGCAAACTCAAAAAACTAACATTACAGCACACGAATCACACAACCCTTGTGAAAGCCCAGTTTTACGTAGTCTCACCCCACGACACTCCTTTTGGCACCAGTGCAGTTCCATCGCTGTGGTTGTCGGGGTCTTCATTGGATGAAATCATTCTCCTTTTATGGTCACATCTTAGAAGTTTGTCTAGCAACAGCTCATCCAATGCAAACTCAAAAAACTAACATTACAGCACACAAATCACACAACCCTTATGAAAGCTAGCCTCACAACCAGGCTACTGCAACAACATTAATCAATTTTAACACATGCTATTATCTTAACATTTCCCAAAGCCGACATTATAATATTTAATATCAATCCACATAATACTCTGCGAAAGCCAATTCCCACTAACTTGCTTTTCACAAACCTCCTCAGGAGCCCAGAGAGAGACAAAAATGGCTTCTGCCTTGCACCATTCCAGCTTCCCTGCAAGAATGAAAGAGGAAGGCCATAGAGCTTCTGCCTGAGTGCCCCTGACCTTAAGAAGACCTTGGCATCTGCTGACCTCTTGTCTTGGGGTGATTTATGATGATAGTCTATTCCCTGATCCTCTGCTTTATGCAAAATGGTTTCTGTAACTTTAAGGTCCAGGAGACAGGGGGAGCCTTAGGCTCGTTGGCGGGCTTTTTCAAAGCCTCACTACTGAGGTGTCTGGGGTGTGGTGTGGTCTGGATTTTTTGGGGCTTTTTGCTTGGCTAGCTTGGGTTTTGTTAGCCCAGGCAAGAAGTTTTTTTCCTTCCTAGCCCTCAGAGAAGCTGCAGCAACAATCCTTCAGCAACTTTTCAAGGTGAACTGGACAGCTTGTTTAGTATGAGACCAGAGAAAACGGGACCTGCAGGAGAGGGGTTGGTTAGGATCGGTGGGAGAGAGGGGCTGCTCCATTTTTGGCCCCAGACCCTGGGAAAGCCAAGCCGGGGAGAGAATGCACACTGAGAGGCTCTAGCCCACCTGCTTCATCTGCTGTGGAGAGTGGATCAATGCCAGAGAGTCACCAGATTTTCATCTGTTTGCCCGAACTACAGCATGAAGCTCCAAACAGGTTTCTTCTCCTGAGAGAGAATCCAGCGCACTCTTTTACCACGTGGCGTGAGCCAGTATTTTTTCCCTGGCATTATGGGTTTTTGTTCTGGTGTGTATGAGGGGTGTGGAGGGAAGTAGGGGTAAGGTCTGACAGTTTAATACCTAGCATTTATTTACTTTATTTTCCATGCCTTCTGGGCATTGTTTGTTAATAAACTGGTTTTTTGTTTTTTCACTTTCATCCACCAGTATTCATTCCCAATTTGTCAGGAAAATTAATCCACGATGTCAGAGGTTTATGTCCAAAAAGGAGACAGAGGAGTCCTGTAACCTTATTTGAATAAAGGAAGAGGCCAGGGGGTGTTGGGGAAGATGAAACAGGAAAGCCTTATAAATATGATTGCCTGACAAAAGATTTTGGGAATATGAAAACTACAGGCAACATTGAAATGAAAGCCACTTTTGAAATACCAAGTCTTAGTTACTGAACAACTGGAAAACAATGGTATGGCCGACTGAAGGTAATCCCCTCTTGATTGAACAATACCCTCTGCTTGCAGGCAGGTCCAAGGGTCAGAGCAGACCCTACTAGCTCAGCAGAAGGGGTCCAAAGAATAGTTTTTAGAAGTTAAGATGTAACACTCTATGGTAATATAAGAACTCTTATAGGGTGTATGTAAATGCTATAGGATTTGTATCTTGTATTAGATTGGTTAGTGACAATTAGAATATTCAGTACAGAAGATGATTTATTGTATTGTAACCAGGACTTCACCATTCCATTCTATTCTACTCTATTCTATTCCATTCCATTCCACTCTCATACTCACTCTCTCTCTCTCTCTCTCTCTTACCCGCTTACTCTCTTGCTCTCTTGGGCCTGCTCCGAGCTGAGTCTGGCAGCTCTGAGCAGTGCCCCTATACCCACGCCCTTTGCAATAAACCGCCTGTGTCCCAAGATCAGCCTATAGAGATCTCCGTCCGTCCCAACTCTCCCGACTGAACCCCGAAACCTACAAGGGGACATTTCCCATGGGGTCTCTCAAATTGCTAGAAGATGCAGCCTCCTTTTTATCCTAATTTCCCAGCTGCATTTCCCTCTCTCTTTCCCCATTGGCTGAGGCACTTGAGAGGTACAGACTTCCTGAATTGCCTAATACAGATCCCCTCCTAATGTGCATCCACCCTGTTCTTTTTCTTTGTGTCTCTGTTCTTTTTCTCTAATTCCTGGAATTTAGCACGGCCTTGGGTGAGCAACAGTCTGTGTCAATTAGTGGAATTCCTATGGAATTTATGGCTCCTCCCATTGCTTCTTTCACCTGTCAGTATCCGGCTTTATCAACCAGCAGGCCCACAGTTTGTTTGTAAAGACACCTCTGTCGCATTCCTTTAATACTGGTGGAAAGGGATTCTTTGGACTCTTTTAGAGGAGATGACTCATTCCAGAGTGTGTTCTCCTAAATTTGTCTCTAAACTAAGACACCACTGTGGTTCTGTTTCTGGACACCAGCTCTTACAGAGACAGTAACAATTTTGGACAGATGACACAGCACAGATAGATATAGAATATAGCAACATTTTGGGTTATGCAGGACACTGACCAACCTGCTTAACTGTTCTAAGAGTGAAGAATCTTTTATTGTCTCCAGTCAGAATTTCTGTTGTTTCAGTTTGAGTCTGTTGCTTCTTGTGCATCTCAGAGAATGGCTTGGCTCATTCTTCTCTATAAACCAACTTAGATAGTTGATGACAGCAATCAGATTTAGTCTTCTCTTCTCTTGGCTGGATAAATGCAGTTAGATCAGCCTCTCCCTGTATATATTATAAGGCCCCTAGTGGACCATTCCTCCTGCTTTCCAAGGTCAATTTGAATGACAGGCATGCCTTTGCATATCATGTGCTCCCTGCGGTTTCATGTCATATGTCAACTTGCTCAGGGTCCTTCTGTCCCCTTTTCCAGGTCATTGGTGATGATGTTAAACAGAGCCAGCCTCAGTGTTGACCCTTAAGAAATCCTGTTTAACTGGGCTGCCAGCTGTCACTTGCGGTTAGTCATAGTGGAGTCATTTAACTTTGGCTATCTGATATAACCAAACATTTTCCTATTTTACTTCTCTCTCTCTCTCTTACTCCCTCCCTCTTTATACAGATACACACATACACACACGCACACACACTCTGCAGAATTATGAGTTTCTGTTACATAAATTGTCAGTAAAGGAATTTGACACAGAATATGCTAATTTTTGCTTTTCTGTTCAATTTTCACCTGCTCTTTTGGATTTTTCCTTTAGTATAAGACAAACCCAGACACACCATTTGAACTCATCTACTGGGTTATCACTGCATAGTATTCAGAGTGCTGAAAAGAAATAAATAGGAGTTTTTCCAGACAAGTGTACTACAGGACACAAAAAGCTTCTGTTTCATATAGTCGCATGGACATTGTGTAGAAATCTGGGTGAGTCAACACCTAGTTCAGGGTAAAAATGAGATGTCGTATTTTTATCTCCCTTCTCAAACTTTATCCTTCTTTACCATATTTTCTGAGTGTTCTGTGCATATTTCTTCAATTCTGCAATACCACTTTTTTAGGTCTTCTTTTCTTTTTCTCTCTGATATGTCAGATATTGGAAAGCAGCACTGTTGCCACTCATTGCTAATTTAGAGGTACATTTTCTTTTGATTATGAAAATAACTCTGAGAGGGGCTTTGGTTCTTCATTCTGTTACCATGACATCCAAGATTTTTTAATGTGTAATTTCTGAAGTATCATTCTTAGTGCCTCTTCTCAGTATTGCGAGAACATCCAAGTGGTAAATTATCTGGCATGGTCCTCCTGTATAGTTTTACTGCATGCAGTGAATTCTTCTACTTGGTTTACATGATAAAGGAAGTAGAGAGTACTGGTTACAACTATCTATTTAAAATCCTTCATTATTAAACTTTTAAGATCTTTCTTGAAAAGAAGTTCAAACATTGTAGTAAATTCTGTGACACAACATTGGCAGAATCCTCTTGTATTTTTTACCTTGAAATTACATAAAGTAGGAAAAGTTGACTAGAAATCACAGGGATGTGACTACTCTTTGCTAGATCCACTACCTGTCAGCTGTACATGTGACAGATGCAATGGACCAAGTGCCTTGTCTGCTGGTTGGAAGTGTAGTTCTGAAAAAAATATACATGGTACACCCAATATGTTGGATTTTGCATGGACACTGGAGATACTTTGTGTCCATACTGGGGATCTCAGCAGCACATAATACTACTCATCTAGATTTTCCAGGCAGAACTACAGATGCTCAGAAACTTTGAGGCTTTATAGTTTATAGCTAAATTTTCCACCCAAAATAGGTTGCCTGCTGCAAGCAAATCAGAAGTTGTGACAGACTGAAATGTTATGGTTAATGGCTTAAACGTTGCTATGAAGGACTTTTTGTCCATTATGGCAAAACTGTATAAGGGAGCTGCCACCACCGAAGCCCACCCCTCCCTGAATATTCTTCTTGACTGGAACTTTGGACTGTGAATTAAGCCATCTAAAGGGAACGCAAGATAAGATAAAGGTGACACTATTATCCAATTATCTCATGTCTAGGCAGAAGTGAACAAAGCTG
Source organism: Corvus brachyrhynchos (assembly GCF_000691975.1). NCBI lineage: Eukaryota > Metazoa > Chordata > Aves > Passeriformes > Corvidae > Corvus > Corvus brachyrhynchos. The sequence goes on along the minus strand of NW_008240029.1, from coordinate 197,403 downwards.
AGGGAGAAGAATGTATCTACAAAGAAAGACAAACCCAGCAGCTGTCCTGAAAATCAGCTCTGGCTGGGTTTTGGATGGGGAGGCCATAGCCCATAGACTCATTTCCTGAGGCCAGGTTTGCATACACTCCACCCCAACCAAGGGGAGAGGAGGAGAGTTCTGGGCGTGTGGCATAACCTCTAGCCAGAGAGTTAACACCCATCCTCCCTTACACAAACTGGCTCATTTGTAAACTCCCCCACACCTTGGGAAGTCCACACCCACATGGGACATTCATATGGGAGGGAGCTGAGGAGGTGTCATAAACCATTAGACCCCGAAAGTGGTCCCCAGACTCATTCCTGAGGCCTTGCACCAGAGGACTGCACGTTACGCAAACTGACGCAACAGATACAGAGTCTGTTGCAGGAGACAGTGTCAAACTTGCCCCCCACTCCCAGGGGAGGTACCTGCGCATTCCCACCTGGCCCAAAGGTATATTAATCCATTGAACTCAGTTTTGCAGGACCCTCGCCACCAAGAAGACCATAAGAAGAGGATCAATGGGACACCATTGGGATCCATGGAGTGGTGATATTTTCTACTTAATCTGCCTTCTCTGTCACTCTCTTTCTCTCCCCCACCCTTTTCCTATTTCTTTCTCTCTCTCTCCCTCACATTCACTGTCAAATAAAATCCATACTATTGACTTCAGCATATGGTCTCGTTTGCACCTTAATTCAAGCAGAGGCATCTCTCTAATAATTTTAGTAACTGGATCGTAACAGAAGTCAGTTGCCAGGAGTCCTTTAGCATAAAGGCCTTTGGTCCTATGTGCCAGCATGTCTTCCTAGTATGCCATGCACATCTCCCTTTCCTTATCTCCCTATGGATGCCACACTAAAATGATACTCTGTACCTGCAGACTGGTGATCTATGCTCAGTTCCTGGTAACACAACGTGCTGTCTCTGGGTGCTGCACATTTCTACCTCATTTGCTGCTTTCCAAACTGTTGAGGAATACATCTGGTCCAGGTAGCTCAGCTTGCAAGCTGCAAATTGAGACGCAGATTGAGCTCTGGGCAGGAGCCTGAGACAAGAGGCTGTGAAATGCTAAGCTTTTGGATAACACATTTCTGTATTACTGTGCCTTGAATAAATTGCTTTTTGGGACTCGACATCTGAGACTCGGTTATGGAAAACCTGGGGTCGAACTGGGAAGGAAACCTGGTCTGACAGCATGTGAGTGGGGTCTATCATGTCGGGCCACCTTCAGCTCACTGGAGCCACTTGCTGTGAAGGGGCTTCAGTCCTAGGAGTTAAGGTCTCTGGCATTGGGAGTGTGACTGCCAGAGAATCTCGTAAATGAGAAGACTGGGGAGTTTTCTTAACACAAACCAGACAGCTTTCATCACCTACTGAGGCCTGTGGGGGGACCTGCTTATTTCTTTCTCCTTGCACAGCAGAGGTGGTGCTTGCTGAAGGCTTCAAACCAAGGTGGAAGCTCTTGGGAGCCATGTGGGACTGGTCTGGTATCTCAGCAATGTGTAGAAAGGAACAGTTGCTGTAGGCCACCTATTTTTGTCTGGGTAAAAGGGCTATGTGGGGACTTCAGCACTTGTCTTCCATAAGCAGGAAAAATGCAGTTAGAACCTAGGACACCAGGACCAAAGGCAGGATCAGCTTGCGCTATGCACCTCAGAAATCAGAAGTGGGCACAGAATTTCAACATCTGAAAAGCCATGTCTGAGACTCCCATCTAGACTACTGCCTTTTTACTGACACTCAGATTTCTCAAACCAGACTGGCCATTCTGTCACTAGTACCACGTTATTAGTACCCTACCATTACGGTTTTCAGCTTCAAACTTGTTTGGTAGTTTAAGCACAGTTCAACTTCTTTTATTTTTACATTTTACTCTCTGCCACTGCTTCCTGGCCAGGACTCTAAATGATCTTTAATTCCATGTCACCTCTCAAAGTCCTTTCCCCATTCCTTTGTCCTCTGAGAATGAGGACCCAGGTTTGTGTATAATATTTATCAATTTATACACTGTCTTGGTGTTATCTCTACTTATTCTTTACTCCTTTCTTAGCAAAGTTTAATAATTTTGCTTTTTTCCACACTACTGAGCATAGATAAGACATTTTCATACAACTACCTGTCTTGTAACAGCTCAGGGCTCTTCCTTTTAAATGTGAAGGTAGGATGGTTTCTTCCCACATGCCCTGCTTTACACTGAGCTTCCCTAAATCCCATCTTTTTGCTCATGTACCCAGTATTCAAAGACTCTTCTGCTTACAGTTCTTCTCAGTCTGCTATTGCCTATATTTCCCTAAATAACACTGTACTGTCAGCAGACTCTGACACTGCCATTTCCAGATCCTTGAGAAATATGTTGCACAGATCAGGTTCCAAAACACTTCCTTGTGAGACTCTGTTGATGACCGCCTTTTCCTGTGAAAAAGGACTATTGACTGTCTTATTTCCTTTTATTCAGTTATTTACCCCTGCAATTATTTATTTCTTGGCAGTGTAAATTTTAAGAGCTTTTGATGACTGACCTCTCCAAATTCCTTCCAGAAATCCATGGTCAGTATTCCAGGATATATCTCCCTTAGCCATAAGGGATTAATTAATATTTCAGTAGGATTGTGAGGCAGTTCTTCCCTTTACAAAAGTCCTTATGACTCATCCCTATTACAACATCTTTATGCATATGCTCACCAATTTTAATCTATTTTACAGTTTCCACTAAATTGCCTGCTATGGACATCAGGACTGTGCTTTTCAAGATATCTTATGGCATTCTTTTAAAATCAGCTTTCATGAGTCAGCTCTATCTGATACAACCCCATCTTCTGCTACCAAATCAGTTTTATACTAGAGGTTTCTCAGGACAGTTTGTAGTTCACTCTTGAATTCTTTTAGAATTGCTGTTTATATACTGTCTGGTACTTGTGCTTTGTTATTAATAATTTTGCCTCTATGTTCCATAACCTATATGTTACATATGGAATCTTTCAAGACATAACCCCTAGTGAGTCCCCTCATAAAAAAAGAGCTGGCTTGGGAATCTCATCCGTCTCTGCTGTAGTGAACACAGATGTAAAGAATTAATTTAGATTTTCTGTTATTTTCTTTGTATGCTCTTTTAAATTTCTTTCAATTTTCCTGGTGCTGCAGTCTGTCGGGCAGACAGCCAGTCTGAGCCCCTTCAGAGCCTGAAGTGTTTGAAAGGGGATTTATTAGTAGATTTTATTCTTTAAGCAAGTTGTTCCTCAAATCCTTTTAAACTGTCTCATGGTACGGTTTACTTTTTATCTGTCACAAGTTTGGATTCTACTTTCAATTTTATGCCCAAATTTAGCTTTTGGAAGGATGCTTCTAAAAAGCTGACCCCAGCAACAGGCATTTTTTTTAAATGAAAGCACATATTGGTGGATGACTTTTTTTTTTTTTTTCCTTGTCCATAAGGGCTTTATGTAAGGAAGGAAAGAACAAAAGAGTGAGAGCATCACTGTGTGCTGCAATTGACTGTGCCTACAGCACCTTATAACCCCTCGTTTGCCTTCTGGAAGTGTACACAGTATTGTATTAAACTACTGCTCCTGGCTGCAGGGATTGTAAGCCCAATGGCATTTGGAAATACCTAGGACCAGCTTGTTTAAAAATCAGGAAGTCCAGGAAATACTTTGCACAAAAGGGTATTGTGTGTATGCAGGAGACTCATGCTGAACATCTAGACTTGCAGTTTATTGGCTGTAGTCCATTTCATCTTCCTCACCAGAATCTCCACATCATGACAACCTTGCTGTCTTCATGTCAAGGCATGTCCTGAGCAGTGACTGACCCCACCATGGGCTGACTGGTTCTTAGAAATGACTATACCATGATGCCAGTTCAGGAGTGAATGTGTTTCTATTAGAGATTTGTCCTCCTTGGCATGCATGCTGAAACAGACCTAGTCTAGGATTTCCCTTCCTTCTGCTTTCCTGCCTCATCTCCCCCTCTCCCTTGGAAGGCAAGGCTATTTACTGTCATCCCTGCTGCATATAGGAGAGACAACTGTAAGAGCCCTGAGTACATCTCTCCCATGTCCCTTCCCCCCACACCCTGGATGTTTGTCTGGATGAGCTCACACCAACTTCAAAGGGTGCCTGCCCCTTGTTCTTTCCCCAACTGCTTTAGAACACCTGCTCTTTTTCTTTCTGCCTGAACTATGTTGCACGTATGCTTGTGCTCTCTGATTTTTACCCACTGACTTGACTTTTGTCTTGAGCTGCACTGTCACTACAGGCTTGTATGGCAACCTGGCCTGCTGCCTGGACTGTTGGTGAACCTGCTTTGCTGTTCTTGCACAAGCATTATAGAATTTGCTGACTCTTAGCTCCCAGCTCTACCTTCCACATGGAGCAGTCTGTCCCTGCTACATCCTGACAGTCATATTGTTCAGATGAAAAGAAGCAGCCACTGAGCAAAGAAATGAGTCATAAATAGCAAAAGGATGGGAAGATAAATATTCAAGCATGACAAAGTAGAAACAAAATAGATGTTTTACAAGATGGTGTAGGATACAGTGGGGAGATCCCTTCCACTATCCCCGAACAGAAAAGAAGAAATTATGAGAAAAGATAAAAAGGCTGTTTCGGCCAAAATAAAGAAGAAAAATAAAGTCACATGCCTGTAGAGAAATGCTGGGCAATTAAGTTAGGTTATCGGGAGTGGTTGGAATTGACCCAATGCAAATTTAAGACAGGAAAGGGGAAAAAAAAAAAGCAGAACTATTCAGATAAAAAGGGAAAAGGGAGAACAAAGGAAAACCTGTACAGACCTGATCATTAGCAATTATGCCGCAGAACATACATGAAAATCTCCTTAGTGCTTTCCAGGCAGTGACTGGTTTCTTGGTGATAACAAAAAAAAGAGTGTGGATACTGAAGTGGTAGTGGTGTGGTATTCATGAAAAGTGGTGTTAAAATTTTGTAGTAGTCCTATGTGAATATTATGGTCACATCTTTACAGTAGTGACAGAGAAGTCTGTGGGAACTAGAGGACTAAAGCAAGTTTCTTCACAGCAGCAGGAAAACCATACATCATCTCTGAAAGGATGCCACTGACACATACCTTTCTTTGCAACCTTATACAATCATCATGTTCATATACAGCAAAGCACTTCAAACACACTCAAAATGCATGGCAAAACATGTACCATCTTTGTAAGGCTGTTGCCATGCTGGTTTGCAAGCTTCCTTCGCAGCAATGGCAGGAGTCTGGGAGGCATTTCAGTAGCTGGTGTTTCTGCTATAAACCCATTTCTTCAAGGACTTTAAAGCCATGAACTTTGCCCACTATGAACAGTAGCACTATGAAGCAAGTGGAAATTTCACTAGGAGGGTGGGGTGTGGAGGTCAAAATGCAGACAGGCTGTGTGCAGCAGTGCTCCTGAGGTGCCATTCTTCAGAGCTGCTGATGTTACGGAATTATGAACTTTCTCTGCAGTCTCTGTAAAGATCACCAGCTCTGTAAGGCCTCTGAGCTGTTCAGCAGATGTACCGTAACCATGGCACTACAAACCTCTGCAGGAAGGTGTGAATCATAAAATGGTTAAACACTGGTGCTGAAACCCGCAGTATGACGAATCATGCAGTTCTAAGGAGTATTTGTAGCTGGAGCATAAGATTTTTCTGCAGTACCAGCTGTAGTATGGAATTCTTGTGTGGGCTTTTTGTATGTCTCTGCCACCTCCTTCAAGCAGTGCTTGCAGGATGCAATAGATAGCCTGATGACACAACCCTGCTTTCTATCCTGTGCCTAGAGAAAGCACCTCTTTTATACATTGAGACAGAAGGACGAGCTGTCCTGTACCCACCCTCTTCCTGCTCTTGGCCCGCTCAGCCTGGCTCTGAAATGCTGGAGGCAAGCCGATTACCAAAAAGGTCAATTTACTGGCAGAGCTAGCATTTCTTTCTCGCTGTTAGCTTTTCTTTCTTCCAACTTTACAGCATCAAACAAGGCTCCCGATGTCCAGCTCCTTCCGGCGACTGGAGAAGCAGCGCTACTAGAGACGCAGCGCCACACAACCCAACGCTCCGGCTGCGCTCAGGAACCCGCGCCCTCGCTGTCCCCCGCCCCCGGCTCCGCCCCTCCCGCCTCCTGTTGGGTTGCGCTCTCCCGCTCGCGGCTGCGCTGCGGCTGCGTGCGGAGAGACGGGCTCAATTGGTGGCGCGTGCGCGAGTCTTGCGCGTGCGTGGCAGCTGGGACGCCGGACAGCGGAGTGTGGCTGGTGCTGGCATGGCGGAGGCGCGGCCCGGCGCGGGTGAGCGGGGCTGCCGCGCTGGGGGAGGGGGACTGAGGACGGGGAGCTACAGGATGGCCTGGGCGCAGTGAAGGGGAGGCGCAGTCATGACTCCCCAGCGATACGAGCAGGCAGAAAGTCGCACCGTGGCGGTCGCCGCCGAACGCTGGCTCGTCGTTGCGCGGGCTGCGGCACACCTGTTGCGGCTGGCCGGCCCCCCCCCGCCGCGACGTGGCGGCGCCTATGGCGCTCAAAATGGCTGGGCTCGCCTCTGCCGCAGGGCCCGCTAGGAAGAACTTTGCCCGAGGAGGAACGTGCGAGCTCCTGGTATGTGACAAACGAATGGTAACGCCAGAGAAAATAAATAAACAATATCTTGGTTACTGGAAAATCTGACTGCTCTCTGCCCACCCATGCCCTTGAAACCCAGGTTTCAGGCTGCCTGCACAGAGCAGTGACAATGACAACGTCTCAGGCCCACGAGCTACTGTAAAACCGTGGCTTTTTGAGGGGTCTCAGAGGGATCTCTGACTAGAAGTCTTGGACATGCAGGAGGTTTACTGCTTAGAGCAGGTGCTGCCTGCAGAGGGATCTAGGCAGGGGCTCACGGATGGAGAGCATCTTAGGTATACGACCTGGACAGGGATTGAGAGCAACATGCAAGAAAACACTTTTTCTTTTGTTTGTTTTGCCCTGCTTACTTGTATGATGCAGGTTCAGGTTAACTTTAGTGTTACTGGTTGTTGTTGCTGAGGAGTGAGGAGGAAACCTTTCAAGATCGGTATTTCAGCCTTGTGTTTAATGATTTGTCCTGTATTCCGGGTACTTAACAATAGAAGAACACTTACGTAATTATGTCATGAGTATGTGTCTAGAAATAACAGTGTTGCTGAGAGTAATTAATGACACTTAAGTTTTTTCATCAGGCCTCTTAATTTTATTGTAGTATAGGTAGACCTTCTCTGGTAATCAATGTCTTCATATTATTGAGGTCAACTGATGAGCTAACTAATTTCATTGTTCATAGAGTTGTTGGATTTCTGTCAGGGAGAATCCTGGACTTTTGTGTTTTGGGTAAAGAAGAAGGGATCATTCTCTACTTTTGCAGCCTCCTGATGTTAATTCAGATTAAGAATATCAACAGCCAATGTCCTTAATAGCATCCCCTGTTCTTGGCAGCCTGGCTATCATGATGGAAAAGTTAGAGTTCATTTTTTGGTGGTATGAGAATGGGTCCACAAACTGCCTTGTCAGAAGTGAAATGGCCTGAGACATAGCTTCAGTAAAGCTGGTGCAGTCAAATTTCTTCTTGTCTGTTTATCTTTCATGCTGTCAGGCTGCAGGTCAACTCTGATTGTGAAATCTTTTATACAGTACATGTGTATTGGAATCAAGAGTCTTAGGTGTACTGGGCTAAAAATTGCTTTACTGTAAAGCAGAAGATTAGTCCGGATGGGGCAGCATTTCTACACTTGCCTTACAATACTTAACACAGATATTGTTACTTGGCATTAAATTCTGGAGTTCATTCATTTTTGTGGTAACACTTACTGTTCTTTCAAGAAAAATCTCATGGGTAAGTTTTGAATTGTACCTGTGCAGTATTAGAATAGAAGCTGGGTTTTGCTCTGCAACTTCATGGACAGAGCAAGTGTCTGATTTTGAAAGCTTAAAATTGAAAGATGTTTCTGCTCTCAGAGTAGAACGGGGGGTCAAAGAGTGGCAGTTTTGGGTCACCGCAAATGTGCTGCCCATCCAGGATATTTTGTCAATAGTGAACAATTATTGTGACCCAGGAACTGATTATAAAAGAAAAAGGGGAAAAATATAAGCAGCAAGACAATTGTATAATAATTGTTCACATTGATGTATCTTTCTACTTTCTATCCCTGTGCACCTAGAAGGGACACGTGTATTATATTTAATAGCTCTTAATGGATTTTTTCCCATCTGTTGCTGTAATTGCTGTTGAACGTAGTTTTGTTGATTTGCCATCACAATGACAGCTGCGTGTTATACATGGTGCAATGTATCATTAAGCTGAAGATAATCAGGGAATTGCTATAAAGTATTGAGTAGCCCACTGTAAGGGGGAAGAGGAAAGTGAAAACTTAAAATATATTTGTTTTTCTTAAGCAAAATCCATTCCGTAGTAGGTCCTTTTGTTAGGATGATGTAACTATTTATGACAAAATCCTACTTCCAGATTCTCTCCCATGTCGTCTTGAAATGGGATGATTAAAACTTCATGTTCCATTTAAAGTAGGGATGCACTGAATTGGACATAAAACTGGACAATAGCATAAAAAGACAATAACACAGCACTGTGCACCAATATATACAGGGGACTAATTAGCTGGAAAATAGCTTTGCAGAAAAGGTGAGATGAGGCCACCCCTGGAGCACTGTGTCCAGTTCTGGGCTCCATGCATACAAGAAAGACATGTACATACTGGACCGAGTCCAGGAAAGGGCCACAAAGACAATAAAGGAGTTGTAGCATCCCTCACATGAGGAGAGGTAGAGGGAGCTGGAACTGTTTAGTCGTAAGAAGTCTCAGAGTGATTTTAGTGCTGTGTACAAATACGAAAGGGTGGGAATAAAAAATACTGAACCAGAGTCTTCTTAGTGGTATTAAATTAAAGGACAAGTGGCTACAGGTACGTTCCAGCTGAACACAAGGAAAAGCCTTCTTACTGTGAGAATGGTAATACACCAGAACAGGTTGCTCAGAGAGGTCATGGCCTCTTTGTCCTTGGAGATACTCAAAACGCAGCTGGACACAGTTATGGGCAACTGACCCTTTTTGGGCAGGATTTTTGAACTAGATGATCTCTAGAAGTCTCAAAATGAGCCATTCTGTGATTCTGTGGTAATGCTGATTTTGCATGTTATTCTCTAATTTAAATTTCTGGCAAGAGTTGTAGGAAGGGCGCTTATCTTTTATTAGGTGAACTAATACAGTTGAAATTAACAATGAGTTTTGGGTATGCAGATTGTTTCACCTGGAAATGGGTTGCACTGCTTGAGTCCTTAAGCCTGAAACAATGTAACTCCTGTTTAGGAAGAAATTCCAACATTTTGTAAATCTGTGTCATTTTGAAAATGATAAAATGCTGTAGGTGATGTATAAAGTGATCAGAGAAGACAAAAAATACAAACTTGGTAGTCTGGTTTAAAGCTTCCAGTGCTTTGCAGAAAGCCTCAGATTTCCATAATGCACCATTCCTTTTTGGTTTGTTTTTGTTTCTTTGTGGGTTTTTTTCTTCTGTTTTTTTGGGTTGTTCTTCTTGTTGTACTGTTTAATACAGGCATTTTAAGACCTGCAAGGAGTGTCTTCCATGTAATTGCACTTTGTGTACAGCTGACTGAATCATCTCTTGTCTCGATATATGTAATGCTGACACAAAGAGATGGGTGTGTGCACATTCTACTGTCATCTATCTTTAGGTGAAAGAACAGGTTATTTGAATTGCTTTAAAACTGAAGATATCCATCCTGAAATTAGCTTTGTCTTATAGTGAGAGATAGTATATAAATAGAACATCTATTCATAGGCTATTCTGAGTTGAAAGGGACTCACAAGAGTCATTGGGTCAAATGCTTGACATCACACAGGGGAATCTAAAAGTTAAATCAGATATATAAGCGCATTATTAAAACACTTCTTGAATACTGAAAAGCTTGGGGTCATGACCACTTCCCTTTAAAGCTTTTTCCAGTACTTGACCACCCTTTAATTGAAGGTTTTCCTGATACAATCCAATCTGACTTCTCTGTGACCAAGCTGTAAGCCATTCCATCGTGTCCTATCACTGGCCACTGGGGGGAAGAAATCAGCAACTCCCTCTCCACCTCCTCTCATGAGAAAACTGTAGGCAGCAAGAAGGTCACCCTTCATTCTCCTCCAAGCTCAACAAAGCTTGTATTTTCAGCTGCTCCTCATTATCCTTCAGTCCTTTCACCATCTTTGTTGCTCTCCTCTGGACACCTGATATTTTTATATCCTTCTTTCATTGTGGAGCCAAATACACAGTATTCAAGACACTACTTTTGCACACAGTCCAAGCAGTACTCAAGACACTATTTGTGCCTGGATTTATGGATATCTCATTAATAGCAGTCAGTTAAAAGATATCTGAAGTCCATTCAGAAAGGTTGGTAATAATCAGTGTTGTTTGTTTCCTTCCAGTTTTTTATTGATATGAAACTTCAGAAGGAAATCAGTTCTTCCTGTCTGGGAGATAAAGCTGAATTAATTTAAGAATAAAGAAGTACTAACTCTGATACCTAAGGGGCTATTCTATGGACTGTGTTATATTTTTTCTGATTGACTTTGTCAAGATATTTTTTTCTCTCTTATATTTGTTTTTAATTATGAACTTCACACTAATTAAAGTACATTATTTAATCTAATAAAAATCTAATTGAATGTAGCTTCCTGAAACTGTGAAACTGTTCTAAAATAAGTCACTTGGGCATAATGTCTTTTAAGTGGCACCTTCAAATGTCATCCCTAAATGTATTCATGAAAAAAGTCACAGTTAGGTCACTTTGGAGTCTCTGCTCCAGGTTGAACAAATCCAAATCTCTTAGCCTTTCCTCACAGGTGATATGCTCCATCCTTCCATCTATCTTGGTGGCCTTCTCCAGACTCGCTTCAACAGGTCAGTGTCCTTCATGTGCTGGGGACCTCATAGCTGGATGCAGCACTCCAGGTGTGGAGTACTCAGAGCAGAGTAGAGGGGATGAATCAACTCATTTGACCTGCTGGCCTTACTACTTTTAATGCAGCCCAGGATACAGTTGGGCTGTGAACACATGTTGGCAGGTCATGTCCAGCCTCTCATTCACCAGCACCCCCAAGTCCTTCTCAGCAGGGCTGCTCTTGATCTGTTCATTCCCCAGCCTTTACTGATAACTGGGGATTGCCCTGACCCAGGTGCAGCACTTTGCACTTTTGTCATGTTGAACCTCATGAGATTCCTGTGGGCCCACTTCTCAAGCTTGTCCAAGTCGCTTGGGATGTGTCCTGGGTTGCAGTGTATTCCATTACCATCCTCATGAGCTGTTGAAATCAGGTGGGGCAGTGTTTCCTTGCCTCCTCCCCCCAGACTATCTTTCTGTTAATGGCCCATCATTGTCCTGCCGCATGACTCAGAGATAACTCCCTCCGGACTATCTTCTGTTAATGAGCCTAATCAACACTTGGCCTCATGACTCATCACCCCATTGTGAGATGCTCCACCCAGAGGGAGGAACCAAGCATCCCATTGTGGATATAATCTGAAACTCTGAACACCAGAGACAACCTCTTTTCCACTGGATTTCCAGAGGACAGGAGCTACACAGCCACCACTGGACCTTCTGAGGAAGAGCAGACCCTTTTTCTACAGGATCACTGCTTCAGAGGACTGCAGCCACCATTTTACCAGACTGCTACCACCACCCTGCCTAACAGGGACTCAGGTTGTATCTTGACTCTGTCAGTTTGAACCAGTGTTTTCTTTTAGTTTTTTTCCCCTTTTCTTTAATTTCCATTAAATTGTTATTCCAACTTGGTGCCTCCCAGTGGTTTGTTTTTCAAACTAGTACATATTTTGGCATCCAGTGCTTCAGGGGTGTAAATTGCGTCACTCATCTTGGTGGCATTTGCAAATTTGCTGAGGGTACAATGTATCCCTTTGACTGTATAATTAATGAAGATATTAAATAACAGTGTTTGCAATACAGACCCCTGAGGGACACCACTTGTCACTGATGTCTATCAGGACTCTGAGCCTTTGGCCACTACTCTTTGGATGTGACTTTTCAACCAATTTCTTACCCGCCTAATAGTCCACCCAGCTCTCTGATTTAGAGAGCAGGATGTTGACGGTGACCATGTCAAAGTCTTTACTGAAGTCCAGGTAAATAATATCTGCAGCCTTTCCCTTGTCCACTTACGTAGTCACTCCATCATAGAAAGCCGCTAGGTTGGTCGGGTGGGACTTGTCCTTGGTGAAGCTGTGCTGGCTGTCCCACATCACCTCCTTGTCCTCCATGTGCCTTAGCATAACTTCTAGAAGGGTCCGTTTCATGATGTTCTCAGACACAGAGGTGAGACAATATAGAAGTTGTATCTGAAGGTACTATGGTTTTCTATGTTTTTTTAATAGAAATACGGGCTGGAATTTAGCTTTGGAGGATCCCTTTTACTTTGAATTTTTGTATATGATTGTGTAAGCATGTCAGAGAAAATTTCAGCCAATGTTAGCTCCTTATTATTACACTTGGACTTTTATTTTGCAGTTTCTTGTCTTGGGAGACAGATCAGTTAGTAAAATTTACCACTCTGGAATTTTCTTCATCATGTAGAAGCTGACAGCAAGAATAGGAATCTTATTGATGTAAAAAGTCCTGTTGAATTATTCATATTTTGGAGGTGCTCTTAAATATCCAAGTTCTGGTTTTTCATTTTTTTCTTCAGACTTTCATTTTTTTCTTCAGACTCCTTTCAAAATATTACTTCCACAGTTACATCTCAAATCCTGGTTACACTTCTTGGAGGCCATATTCAAAGGTCAATCTGACTGTAATTCATCCATTCATTTTATGTACCGCATCTTATAACCAAAGAAACAGTGGTCTTTAAAAATAGACTATACTTTTTAGAGGCAAGCTGTGTGAGTTTTGCAAAACCTGTTTTTACTAAATTTTAGCTGTTCATCTGACTTCAAGTTTTAGAATATACAAAAGAAAACTTAAAACAGCTAATAAAATGGGTTGTTTCAAATAAGGTTTACGTGTAATTATAGGATTGCATTCTGTTTTCCAATCAAAATGCGTGAAACTTAAGTAGTCTATATTGAATGACTGCTGTTTACGTTATGTAAAATCATGGTTTATGATTGTTCTGCTCTTTATTAGTGATAGAAACTAAACTGGCAAAATGCTGGGAAAACTGAAAGTGTTGTAGAAAGTAAAATGGACAACTTTACATTTGCAGTTCTTTGCACAGGGATATATATGCTGAAAAAAATAGAATGTTTGCAGTCCAGATTCTTTCGTATGGATAAGTCTCATGTTGGTACTTACTAGGGTCTGCAGTCCTAATGATAGAATAGTTCAACTGGAAGGGACCTACAATGGTCATTGAATCCAGACCTGACCACAAATTGAAGCATATTAAGAGTGTTGTCCAATTGCCTCTTAGACACTGGCAGACATGGGGTATTGACCACCTGTCTGAAAAGCCTGTTCCAGGTTGTGACCACACTCTCAGCAAAGAAATACCTCCTTCACCTTGAGTCTGAACACCTCCCCACCCCCCCTGTGCCCCCCCTCCTTGGGGGACACAGCTTTGAACCATTCCCACATGTCCTGGTACTGGGAAGAAGAGATCAGCCCCTGCCTCTCTGCTTCTTTTTCTCCTGAGTTAAGATTGATTCTTAACTCAGTCTTGCGCTGTTTTGAAGACCAGACTTCTATCTGGTCTTCTCATTCTGTTGTCTCAAAATCAGGTTAGTATTTCAGTTTAAAAAAACACAAACTATTTGTATTTGCCATTTGTATCTAGTTTATTTATAGCATATAATACTGTATAGAGTAGCACATAATATATAATATACTGTATTAATAATATATACTATCTTGTAATGTAACATTGTAATAATATATATGGATATAGCAAATATAGGTAATAGTAAATTATATACTATATAGATAATAGTAAATTATGTATATTATATAGATAATATATAATATAGTTTTTGCAAAGACAAAAAACCCCAAAGTGATTTCAACTGCTCTTTAAAAGCTGAAGTATGAATTAGGTTATGTGGTTAAAACATCCTTAAATGTAATTTTAAATTCTTAATTTTTATTAAGGTTAAAGCTTCACTTCCACAAAGTCATGTATTTTTTTCTTTGGCCAGCAACTTTCACATAGCAGCTATGACCATTCCTAGAGGTTTAAAAAACACGTATTTCATTTGAAAGCAAATTTAATTCGCTGGGGAAAAAAGTATGTTAATGCCTTGAAATGTTCTGGTTTCTTCTTCCCTTGAAAATGTTAATTTCCAATCTTTATTGAAAAAATAGTTGGTAGTTTGGGGACCTAGATAACATTAGTCTTTTGGAGAGTCTCTTGGCCTATGTACTAGTTTGAAAACAAACCAGTGGGAGGCACCAAGTCAGAATAACAATTTAATGGAAATTAAAGAAAAGGGGAAAAAAACTAAAAGAAAACACTGGTTCAAACTGACAGAGTCAAGATACAACCTGAGTCCCTGTTAGGCAGGGTGGTGGTAGCAGTCTGGTAGAATGGTGGCTGCAGTCCTCTGAAGCAGTGATCCTGTAGTAAAGGTGTCTGCTCTTCCTCAGAAAGTCCAGTGGTGGCTGTGTAGCTCCTGTCCTCTGGAAATCCAGTGGAAAAGAGGTTGTCTCTGGTGTTCAGAGTTTCAGATTATATCCACAATGGGATGCTTGGTTCCTCCCTCTGGGTGGAGCATCTCACAATGGGGTGATGAGTCATGAGGCCAAGTGTTGATTAGGCTCATTAACAGAAGATAGTCCGGAGGGAGTTATCTCTGAGTCATGCGGCAGGACAATGATGGGCCATTAACAGAAAGATAGTCTGGGGGGAGGAGGCAAGGAAACACTGCCCCACCTGATTTCAACAGCTCATGAGGATGGTAATAGAATACACTGCAGCCCAGGACAGCCTATGTCACGGCCTAAGTGCTTGATTGTTGTTTTGAATTGTTGTGAACCAGGAATAAACTGCACTCGGCCCTACCATGTGAGGTAACCTACCCAACCAGTAAAATGGGCACTACTTCAATGAGATTTTAGAAACTACTTTTTTACATTATTGCGTAAGACTTCACCAATCTGCCACAGCCAATTAAACTATTCCTGATATTCACCTAATAATTTCTGTTGCAGGCAGGCACTACTGGCACAATTTTACAGGAAACTGAGCAACACAGGATTTCTCTTTCTTTTGTCTAGAGACATAGAAATTACAGAAGACCTCTGATGTAGAAGCATGGTTCATGTTGATGGCCTCAGAAAAATAATTCTGCACCGCTGCCCTGGGCAGTCCCTGTATTATTTAATATGTCTATATGTAGAACAGTGTAATCAGAGTTGAGGCAAGTATTTACTACTGCTACTTTTAATTTATATTCAAAGTTTTGTATAATACTAAAATCTCAGATATAGACGTATTTAAAGGACCCCTTTTATTCAGGTTCTTGTATGTATGTAAACATGCTAGGAAAAACTTCAGATATTAAACACTGATTATCACACTTCCGTTTCTTGTACTGCTTCAAAAGTTTTTCTTCACCTTTTATTTTTGTATTCTTAGCTGTGGGTCATCACAGTCCTTCCGTAAAGATGACTTCTACAAAGCACTGTATGATTCAGTTCTAGTTTCTGAACACTTGTTTGCAGTTGTTCTGTCAAGTGTGGGATTGATTGAACTTCTGGACCTTTGCATGCATGGTAATTTGGTCGAAAAGAAATATTTACTATTTTAAGTTTTATGAATTTTTTTATTTTTTAGGTACATTGAATTTCAGTCCTGATGCTGCTGATTCCATTCCTGGAGAAAGACAACCTACAGATGTAAACTGGGTGAATAAAGATAGGAAAGACCCTAGCAGTAATCAGAATAGAAGTAATATACCAATTCCTAGTCTGTCTTCTGAAAGAGGTACAGATTATGAACGCTCTTCCACAAAGCATCATAGCTTTTGTAATCCAGAAAGTCAGTATGGGAATTCTGAAGACTTCCATCAATATTTTGGTATGAGTAAAAGTTTGAAGAATCGCAGCTTGCAAAGCCAGAGATTGCACAGAATGAGAAATGATAGCACATGTGCTAGAAATAAGATAAGGCAAAGTACTACTGATGCTGCTGCAGGTCCAGGAATTTCAGATGCTGCAGTAGTACCTGGTAGAAGAGCACCTCCTAGAGGATACAGTGATTTTCTCTCCTCAGAGAGTGACAGGGAGGTACCTAATGCAGATAGCAGAGGGGCAAAGCCAAAGAAAACACATCTGATGCATACGTCTGGGAGAGGTTTCAGGGAAAAGGGAAAGCAGGCACATGACCGTGAAAAGAGAGTGAGCTCTAAACAGAAAGTAGAGCTGTTTGAAAATGCTCCGTCTTTGGATTTGACACAGTCTGACTCTTCAGAATCATCTGTTGGAAAGGCATTCTGTGATGCACCTTTTGGAAGTGGGGATGAGCAAAAAGGCTACAATAATGTAAACAAAAGATACGCCCGGAAGCCTATATGGAATAAACCTCCAGTAGAAAAGGAGTGTCAGAAAAGACATGATTCTCACCGTAGTAAAAATACAAAAGTAGGTAAGAAGTCTTCTGTTGCATATACTCCAAAAGATAAAAATGAAAGGAAGAAAGAACTCGCTGCTCACAAAAATGATGAAAACTTGACCAGTGAAATCAGACATCAGTTGTCTGAGTCTCTCAGGTTCAATGGAAGAAAGTTCCTGCTAAAGGGGGATCAAGTACCTTCACTTCATTTCAGCTGGACCCAGTACTGGAAAAAGCAAAGTGATGTACCAAAAAACAAAGAAACTCATACAGGTAAGTTTTGTAGACTTGTCCTGGACTCCTATATTAAAGATACGATCTTGAATAATTTAAACAGTCTTCATTTCAGCTACTGCCTTGAGTAGCTGAAGAGCCTTATTATTTCCTATTAAATTGGTACTGGTTTCAGAGGGTAGAATTAAATGTAAATGCATGATTTCTCAGTGGGAACATGTTCTGTAAGTTTACTAGGGGAGGACAGATTTTGTTTAAAAGTTTTTCTGTTTCACTACCAAACTACAAATGATGACGTAGTCGGGTACCATGTTAAAACATGTATGTTGTGGGAGTAAAATTCTGAGCGTTCTGAACAATGCGACTTGAGAAGGACAGTGCTAACACTGATTTTTGCAGAATAAGTCTTCTCATGTTTTATGTAGAAATAGGAAAATGCCAGACAGGGAAACAGTATTCTACTCATAACTGAATTTTATGTGCTTTTTTCTGCACCTTTGATACTTTAAAGAACCTTTGAATGAAACAACACACACTTTCAAGATAATATTAGGAGGTAATATAAAAGCTGGTCTTTATTGGAGGCCTCCACGGGCAAATATGGAAAATGTCCACAAAAGCCCCTCCCCCCCCCCGGGGTGCATACAGTTTTATAAGTTTAGTAAACTAGCATAATTGACAAAAATCACCAATTAGGAGCACAAGTGGTGATACAATTCCTCCCCCCAGTTCAAGCCCCTGCTAAATTATCCCACTTCAGATGGGACTGAACCTTGGTGAAAATGTGTCTACATTCAGCTCTCTACAGAGCTCCAAATATGTGTATAAAGAATACAGAGAATTATGTAAAAGAAAAAAGACAAAAATCATCAGGAATCACCTTCTCAGCAGGTAATTAGAAATAGAGGCAATATCTGGATACTGGTTTTGGACGTTTAAGAATAGAAATGTGTACTGTTGACAATGTAAATCAGACCCATGATTTTTGGCTGAGTGAATTTTCTGCTGACTCATACCATTAGTGACTGAAAATATTAAATGGAAATCAGCTGAATCTCTTCAGTGCTATGATACTGGTTTTTGTTTCAACAACTTAGGTAGCTTATTCTTCCTGTTTTGCATAGGCTTAAGCACTTAAGTGTTAAGAGGCTTAAGTGTTCAAAAGCAATAAGGAGAAACACCAAGAATTATATTTATTTGGTTTTTTACGAAGCATCTCAACCTTATCTTCTGCAGCACAGTGATAGAGATGGGTAGACTAGTTCCAGTTTTCTTAACTGTGATATCAAATCTGTTGAAGACTTTGTTTCTCAGCATCTCCTCTTTCACAGCTGAGAAAGTAATAGCGTAATCATGAATCATAAGATGCCTCTAGTTGGAAACCTTCTTTTCTTAGGACGATCAAGATCTTCCTTGATCCTCTCTAACCTAAATAAATTAACTGTCATGCTCCTGGGTTCTATTTGAATCATAAAATTGAAGATACCTCAGTCTTTTTCCCAGCATTATTTTTAAATGCAAAACATCACATGGAATAAGCAGGAAGATACGTAATAGTCTTTCACAGGGAACTTAGGGAACTTCCCCCTCCAAAATGGTAGTCTTTGCATGCCTTATTTGGAAGCTCTTTTGACAGCACTGTCTGCCACTGTTTCCAGGGAACTGGGATTGTGGGTTTTTAACTACTTCCGGGACAGCTACAGTTTCTGAGTATGGTATAGCTTTAATCTTCTGGAGAAAATAATTATATTTTACATGAGAATCTTCCTTTACAACAGATAATAATTATGGGATAACAAGTAGAAATTACTGTTAATTCTAAATGTTGTGAGGCTTGATGCAGGAGGGCTAGAAAACAAACTTGAAAATCGTATTGAGGAGGGCAAACAATGTTAACACTTGTAAGTTTCCAGGCAGCCATGGGCTTGCTTGCAGTCACACGTGGTACAAGCACATTTTGAATTGACAGTAATTTTTTTCTATCATTTTCATTTTGTATTTCCTTCATTATGAATTTGAACTTTCCCTGTTGTTGCGATCCAGTCTAATCACAGAGAAGCAAAGAGAACTCTCTGGGAATAAAGCCGAATGGACTTGGGTTCGAATGTTCCCAAAAACGAGATTAAAACATGAACAAGGTTAGATGTTGATACCAAAAAATTGATATATTTTATTGAATAGTAAAAGAGGCAAAGAGAAAGGAAAAGAAAGAAAGAAATAGAACAAGGTGGGGGGAGGGCTGGGAGAGTCATAGAGACAGATTAAGTAGAAACATATCACCCCTCCATGGGTCCCAATGATGTCTTCTTGTTCCCCTCCCTCTGGTCTTCTTGGTGGTCAGGGTCCCCTGCTGAAAAGTATAGAACCCAATGGATTAATAATGGGCCAGGTGGGAACACCCAGGTGCCTCCCCTGAGGGGGGCAGGTTTAGCATTGTCCCCTGCAAAACTGAATCTGTTGCATCATGTTGCATCATGTGCAGTGCTCTCTGGTGCAGGGTCTGGGGACCCCTTGATGGGGGGCCTTTCATGGGTCATGACATCCCCTCTGCTGTGTCTCACATGGGTGTCCTGTAGAAGTGGCTTTCCTGGGGTACTGGGCCCTGCAGCTGGGCAAGTCTGCACAACAGAGGATGGGTGTTCGCTGCCTCTGACTAGAGGCTATGCCACACATCCAAAACCTCTCCTCCTCTCCCCTTTGGTGTAGGGTCTGTGCAAGCCTGGCAGCAGATAAACCCGGGACTATAACCTCCACCCTGAAGCTTCTGGACATCCCTGCCATGGATGCATGCTCTTCCAGTCTTATCCATCATTTCCCAGATGCTTTGAACAGTAGTGTCACTTTTCTTATCTCTATCTGTTAGGTGGTTTAACTCACAGTTGAGGGCCTCAGCCCAGGGGCCCCATTCAGGGTACAATGGTCTTCCATGCAGTTTTTGTTATACAATTTTATTATAATAGGCAAAAGTCCTTCATAAAAATATTTGAGCCATAAACCATAATAACATTTCAGTCTCTGGAATTTGTATTGATATTTGTATTGTAATCTTAAAATGGTACATTTTTACACTTCACACTTGTAGTTAATATATTTTAAAATCTGTGAACATTTTTAAGGTGTATTTGGTAGCCTTACCTTGGTGGATGAGAGTTAATCTGACAGAAATGAAGCTATGTGGTGCCTTTCTTATGGCTGCACATCTGTTTTCAGGCTGTTCTGACTTTAATGTGGGGTTCTTGCTTTATTTTCGAAGTACTTTTTTGCGTTCTTTCATATGGCTCAAAAGACCCTGTACTTTTGACTGTCATTCCCAGTAATCCTGCTCCTAAAATACTCACTTTATAAAGGGCTTATTCCCATAATCCAGGTCCTTCGCTGTTAATACTTGTTGTGTCATCTCCTTGGAATACTTAAGGATAGGAATTAAATGTAATCTTGGGAGAGATTTCTCTATTTAAGAGCTTTCATCTTTTTTGATTAAAGTGTATGCAAAGATAAATTTCCCATATAAAGTGGTGAGTAAAATCTCAAACTTCTGCCAATCATAAAACTATTTAATTTAACTAACTAATTAATTCATAAGATCAGAATAATTGCTATTTGTCAAAGTGGAATTTACATTGCCACTTTAATAGGAATCTCATACTCCTTCCTGCTCTGAAGCTAAAGAAATGCCTAGCAAGTATCAAACTGGAATCTTCCAGGAGCAAACTAGCAACTTATTTATAGCCACAGAGGTAAAGTAAGGTCCGTTATAATTTAAATAAAATCTTGGAATTTAATTTGAGTTTTGTTTCTCGGCTAGCTGTTCTTTTATGCACAGGTAATATATTTTATTTGCAGGGTCATTGATTGAACAGCTGACCACAGAGAAGTATGAGTGCATGGTTTGCTGTGAGGTGGTCCGAATAGTAGCCCCAGTGTGGAGCTGTCAGAATTGTTACCATGTATTCCACCTGAATTGCATTAAGAAGTGGGCGCGATCACCAGCTTCACAAGCTGAAGGTTGGTATTGTCTCAAATTTTATTTTATATATATATTCTATATTATGTATCTGTATTGTATATATAATGTATATTATATATTCTTAAATATATATAATATCCAAATTCATGTGTTTCTTATGCAGTGAAAACTATTTAGAAGTCTTGTTTAAGATAACAATGTGATCCATTTCTGAGGCAAGGCAACAAAGTGTGTTGTTAAAGGGACCCCTGGGGGTGGATTAAAGCAAAGCAACCTTAAATAACTGATAAAACAGCAAATTTTGTTGGAGCTGCTTTGAAACCTTACATGGAAAAACACTTAATGGTTCGAGAAGGGGTATTGTAGCCATTCTGAAGTGTGTGATCACCCTAAGAGAGGAAAATTGAAAAGACAAAAACAGAGAAGAAAAGAGAGATCTATCACCACTCATGGCTCATGAGGAGGGGTCTGGGTCCATCAGAGATGGGGGTGTGCATATGCATCAAAAATTGGGGGGTTTATAACCCTGATTCTTCTAGTAAACACCCCAGTACCTGCTCCAGGAGGAGTTCTGGGTATGCACAGTCTTCTTTCTGGAAGGTTCTAGAAGTCAGGCAATGTCCAACAGGGGGCTTGAGCATATGTGTCTGGGCGTGCCTGGAAAAATTTTCTGCAATAAGGTTCTGAGTTCAGAGTTTTGTGGCTGCATGGTGATGGCTTGTGGTGCAGGAGGGAAATAGGCATTAAAAACCCCACTACTCTCCATCTGTAGTATCTGTTGCTTAACAGTGATTTCTCCTTTAGTTCAAAGTTTCTCTTTTAGTTAAACAAGCTTGTTTAAGACAGAATTTAGCCATAAGGTGCAAATGGTTCACTACAAGCAGTAAGCTGTAAACAAGTTTTAAATCAATTTTTTTGGGGGGTGTTGTGTATGCCTTATATAATCCTCATAACTCAATCCTTTCCAGTGTTCTAGCTGAAACTAATTTCCAGATTTGGATACATAAGATCATTCAATGAAATCACTGCCTCAAGATGCAAAGCTCTGTGGCTGTGTTTTTACACACCAAGAAATGTCTCATCTCTCATCTGTGCTTTGCTGAGCAGTCAAGCAGAAGACATACTTTATGTGTTAGTTGTCTGCTTTTACTCAACCACTTCTTAGTTTGTTTCTCAGATAAAGTACTCCTGAAATCCATCCCTAATGCCATGCAATGAAAGGAAGTTCGGAGAAGATAGAAAGCTTCAGCCTTTGTCATCAGCTTAAACTGTTTCAGATTCCTTGTATTATACCACTTTTTGAAATTCTTAAACCAGTACATTATGCCCTTTGAGTGCTCTGATGTAAGCTAAGGCTGAATTGCAGCCACTGCTCAGTTCAGTTGTGTGGTGTAGACACACTCTGAAGACGATTATCCTGAAGTAGGCTTTATTTTTTTCTGTACCCTGCTTGTTCAGCATTTGCCATTCTCAGTCTCTGGGCAGACTGAGGAAATACAATGTCACCTACTTCCAAATGTTTGACAGAAGCTTGTACAGACTTTAAATCTCCTGCAGAAAGGTTTGGTTGCAAAGTTCTTTTTGCAGAAGATGCATAGTCAGACTTCTGGGTAGGGCTGGTGGTGAGCCCCAGTTCTCACTTGGCGAGTTTATTTCTAAGGGGCTTGAGGTACTACTTTACCCTGAGGTGGGCACACGGGAGAAGTGCAACAACATTCTCAGGAGGTTAAAAACCAAACTTTTTTGGAAAACTTCATAAGATCATAAAATTGGCAAGATTTAAAGCAACTCATTCAATCAAAATAAAGCAGTTTACTGAGCATCAACTTAGCAAATTACCCATCTGTCACAATCCGCTAATACAAGCAAGGGTTGTGATGGTTCGTTTATGGATCTGAGAGTGCAAAAGGACACAAGGGATTTCAGTGTTAATCAGAACAGTGCACCTTTATTAAGTGCCCACAACACAGTAATGCGATGGAGGAGAGAAAGAGAGGGAGAGATAAAGAAAACAAAGTAAAAGAGTAGAGAGGAAGAACGGGGGTGGGAATAGCTACCAACAGATGAGACAAAGTCCTTGTGGTCTTCTGCCAATAGATTCACCTTCTTTCTGTGGGGAGATCTCGTCTCAGTTATTTTAGAAAGTCCCTTTGTAGTCCTTTTCAGAAGTGAGGGGCAACTGGCCAAGAGGTGGAGCAAATCTACTGCTGTTGTTCTGGGGCCCGTTGCTTTGGGAAACAGGTACAAGACAGGTGTACAGGACAGGTCATTCCTTTCCGCTTGAGCGCAGTCCTTCCCGCCTGGGCAGCAAGGATGGCGCAGTCCATTGTGACCTGCACTAATTTTCCTCAGGAATGCGTACCAGTTCCCAGTGGGCACACCTGCAGGCAACACTTGGCAGACATCCCACCTCAGCCAGGCCAGGACTGCTGTGTTCA
>NW_008240029.1:166535-174108 GCF_000691975.1 Corvus brachyrhynchos | reverse complement strand
TCTCTTACACCACCCCGTGACTCACGATTGTCGTCAAGCGAGCTCCATCAGCACAATTTCGTAGTGTTGTTGCGAAGTCTTCAGGACTCATCAATGTTGGTAGCATATCCCAGAAAAGGGTAGAAAAAATAAGAAAAGAAAAGAGAAGGAAAAGAAAAGGAAAAAGAAGGAATAAGTAATTTTTAATTAAAATACACATGTAATTTTTTAATCAAAATACACGTCTAACTTCTTACCACATCTTATCTTATTTTAATACTCGTGTAGTTCGTCTCGTGTCAATAACCTTAGGGGTGTTCACAGTGGATGGGATATTGACCAAATCGTGTACATCTATTATAGATGTCAATTGTGTTAACCGTTTCATCATTCTACAATTCATGATGTATAAGATTACTGATAAAACCAATCAAAACTAAAATCAAGAGAACAATGATGGGATTACACAATTTGTTCGGGACACCTGTAGCAGTAGGTGACTACCCAAAAAGAGTATCCCACCACCCATGTTCAGCATCTTTCTTCACTCTTTCTAGAGCACGATGTATTTCTTTCACATTGTGATGAACAGTTGCCAAGATTTTCTGTCCGTTTTTCTTGATGTTTTCCAAAATTTCAATTAAATCTTGGTGAAGCAACAATTACTTTACCAAAGTAAGGTTCATCCCAATGGGGGTAGGCAATAATTGGTGGATCAGTGTGTAATTGGACTGTAAAAGGTGATAAGAAGTAAGTGGGGCTAAATATGAAAAATCACATCCTATGATTTTAGTAAAGTTACAAACACAAAAATTTGAATGATTCTTAGTATCTATTACTAAATTTTCTACAAATACTTTATCACAAGCAGTTCTTAAGCATGCACATCCATTACCTATATAGACAAGCACTGTTTCAGGAATTTCGTTAGGATGAATTTCAAAATGACAGATATTTTGTTCTGTATCTAAACAAATGTCTTGAGCTCTAATTGCATTACTTTCACAGATAAACCCTTGTTGTTCTCGGACAATACAAGTTTCTAAATTAACAGTTTGCCACTTCTCACCAATTTGACGGGCCCATTCTCTATGCTCGAAAGGATAGAGAACAGCTCCATCATGGTTCAGCCCTAATGCAATGACAGGGAATATCAAATGCACTGAAGCATTACGTATGGTTAGTACAAAGGCTGTGGCTGTGTTTGTGATGGGATTGTAGGTAAAATTCACTAAGTTCCATCAGGATTGGAATTCTCTTTCAAAATCAGTGGCACCGTCCCAGATTATTTTCCGAATTTCAGTAGGAAAAGTGTCTTCTTTGCCTTCTCTTATAATTGAGGCAGCAACTGACTGCATCTGCAACTGAGCCTGGATGCAGGTGAGAGCCAAAGAAACGTTGTTTTGTGTAGCATCGAGCGTGTCAATTATCAATTTGTGGTCATTCACATTTACCTTTTCCCAATTTGGTAATATGTTTGATAACAACCACTGATGAGTTCCCAAGGCTAATAAGGATGACTGCAGTGGTTGTAATTTAGTCAGATCTCTAGTTGTAGCAGCCAATTTATTCATTAGTACTTCTGAATCACTACTATTTACAATTCCCAGTCCTGTTCCCACAACACTGCTTATGTCTCTTTGCGTTCGTTTCTTAGAAGGGTTCCACTTTCACAACCAGGTTGTCCACCCCTTGAAGGAAGTTTGCAGAAAAGGTGAACAAGCTGGCTGAATTTCTGAGACATTGTTTTGCATCAGCAATTTGGGTTTAAGGGACCATGCCGGATTGAGCAATATTTGTTGTTGGCCTGTTTTTGTGATTATATATGGTCCAATTTCAAAAATTCTTGGGTTTAGCATAACCGGTGGTTGGGTGGTATGTATTGCAACATCGACTTTGAGTTCCCCCCAGTATTTTGTGTTGTTTTTACCACTCATGACTTTATGGGAAAATTGTACAGCACTTAAGTTTAGCCAACAATCTTGATTTTGAATTTCACAAAACAAAACACGGCCGTGAGGTCCAATGCTATAACTGTGTATAGGTTCGGAAAAAATTCAGCAATTAATCTACATCGTATTGTAACATCATCACCTCGGACTACCATAAAGGGAGGGAAAACATTATTCTTCTCATCTAACACAAGGGGGGTATTTATAACATGGTATGTGACTAGTACACTCAGTATGGGCTTTGCTACTGCGTTTATTTTGAATTTATAAGTCAAACCTTTCAGACTTGGTGATCTGCTGGGTTATTTCGCCAATTGCATGTTACATAGGTTGGTTTGGTTAAAGTAAAGTTATACCAGCAGTCAGTTAGTTCGTTTTTGCAAAGCTTCGTGATTTCAGCATTGTTGGTACTGGGGTCTAAGGTGTAGTTACCAACATTCTTCTGACAACAACATAGGGTGAAGGGGGTTTGCTTGTCACACATCCACTGTCGCTGTTATCCCCCCAGAGAACGGCGAAATCGCGACATAGGCAGGTCAGATGATATGGCCAAAGCAGAGCTAAGACCTCATTTAATGAATTTCTCCTCTTTTATAGTGTAGTTCGCAATAAAGAAATTACATGATTGGCTTATTCACTCACCACCTCTCAAGGTGATAGGCTGAGCAGTAAGACACCCATTTCCAAATATTATTCTCACAAGACTGAAAACAATTCTACAGTTTCCACAACAACTTGCAAGTGCAAAAACGGTTTACATTCTTACAAACTGTTATCCATCCCGTTCTCATGAGAACGAAAGCTTCTCACAGAGAAGCTGTGAGATGCTGGATTTCTCTGTTTCTCAGCTAAAGCATGAGAAAGGAAAAACTTCACAAACTACAGAGCTGGAAAATTTCTCTGCTCCTGCCTTTTAGCATCCACACATCTGCTCTGTTGTAGGGCAGAGTTTGTCCATAGTGTTGGGGTGCAAATCGCTTTTCCCATCTGGTTTTAGAAAATTTCTGCCAATTGCAATGGTGGAAGCTTTCTCGTAAAGAGATCCTTCTACTTTTCTGCATCCTACCTTAGTTTCTTCACCAATTGTTCCTTTTAGGATTCTAGTCCAATCCTTCAAGTCCCATCCCCATTCACTTGGATGGTATACCTCAGAGTCGTGCAGTACTACAGTGGCTAGGTTCAGGCGATGATCTCTGGGACAGGATCCTAGAGCACTAGTGTACCTAATGGTAGCTTCAGACCATGGCCACTCAGCTGGTTTTTGGCCATGGTGTTGTGGTCAGATGCAGAAAATTATTACTAGTTTTATCATGGTTTTTGTGGTCTTCATATCCCTTGGAGTTCTTCTGTGAAAAGTAAATACAACAGAGTCTGCCACCAAAAGGCAGAAAATTAGATTGATGGAATTATCCAGCATGTATGTATCCGATGCTCTCTCCCTAGGGCATCAGAGGCTACCCATGCATATTTATTCAGAGGGGTTTTTAGCACTAGTGGTACTTCTCCTGCAGTAGGGAGGTCTACCAAAACAGGTTGTCCAGGGTAGTGCGCAGGATTCTTAGGATCATTTGGTACCTGTAGTGAGGGAATTATGCTTGGAGCTGTTGGGCAAAAGGCAGTGATTTTGGGACACCCATTTACCCCCCATCTATCATTCACACCTTTCAGAGCTTCCCATAGCCAAACATCCCAGTTTCCTTCCTGTGGTTTTAAAAGTCATTTCAAAAGACCATTGGTCCTTTCTACAATCCTGTTAGCTTGAGGGTAATAAGGGGTGTGAAAAGTCCACTTTTTGCCCAATCCTGTACAACTTTGGCAGTAAAGTGGGACCCATTATCAGATTGAATTTCTTGTGGTTTTGGGAAAGTTCCAAACCATCCCTGCAATGCTTTAACAGTATTATCTCCTGTAGCTCTTTTAAAGGCATCGGCCTGGACTAACCCAGCTATTATCTCTACTCTTACCAGCGCAAAGTGTTTACCTCCTGACTTTTTAAAGGGGCTGATACAATCTACCTGCCAAGCATCCCATAAGCCTTTACCCTTTCTTAAATGCAGAGGGTCATCTTCCAAAGGGTGTCTTTCTAGCCATCTGCGGCATTGTTCACAGGCTGATATGCCTGTTTTACACATTTCTCTGGTAACAAACCAACCGCGAGCAAGGCCTTCTTTGTACAAATCTTTTGCACCTGTGTGTTGCCTTTTTACATGCAACCATTCTAGTAAGTGCTCCCAGTCCTCTGTAAATTGATCTTTTTTCACAGGACTTAGTCTTGCTAATTCATCAGCTTTATTGTTCCACTCTCCTGCTGGATTTCCATCTGTCTGGTGAGAGGCTACCCACTCCATGGCAAAATTCCCTTGATTTGCAGTATTTAGAATTTCTTGCCACTTTTGCCATACTGGGATTCTGTTAACTTCCCAATCATTTTGCTGCCAAAAAGGAAGCCACTCAGTGCATCCCTTAAACACAGCATAGGAATCGGTGTAGATACAGACAAGAGGAGTATTCTGTGCCTCACATTGGAAAACACTCCAAACAGCTATCAGCTCACCAACTTCAGCACTGCCTTCCCCCCTCTGTGATAATTTGTTCACCTGAGGAAGTGTGGAGGGCTACAGCCTTCTATTTCCACACCTTTCCTTGTCACTTGGCAAAAGCATCCGTAAACCAATGCTGACTGTTTGGGGGAAAAAGGAGAGGCTACTTTAATGACTGAGGCAGGTTTGTCCTGGCTGCTCCCCAAATTTTCAGTTTCTTGGATTGCCAGATTTTTTGCACCTCCTTCAGTTATTGAGAAGATGCTACAATAATGTTCAATCTGAGCATACCACTTCCTTACTGAGGCCCTCTGGGCCACCCCATCAGGTGGCGGGATCCCAGTAGAGATTAATAACTTTGAAAGGGCCTCTCAAAACAATTGGTTGTTGTCGTGCAATCTTCTTCACTTCTAGGAGAGCTAAGCTAACCACAAACAATCCTTTTTCCCAGGTAGTGTATCTTTTTCCAGCATCTTTAAAGCCACGGGAGTAAAAACCAACAGGCCTCATCGGACCCTCAGGACCCCGCTGCCATATGTGTACTTGTTGCAGTGGGGATTCTTGCAACACGTGTATCAGACAATGAGGCCTGTGGAAAAGAATACGTGGACCGATTCTTGGTAGATATTTTCAGAGATGTTTATTTTTCCAGCCGCCTGGTTGGCAACCCTCCCAAGAACTGTAGCATTCACGGGACCAGAGGGTCCTTCCCAGTCAGGGGAACACAAAACAACCAATGGAGAACGAGGTTGACCAGGGAGTAGGGAAACCCCATAGGCCCTGCCTCTACCCCAGGGCCCCTCTCCCAGGACCACATGGCAGGGGGGAGGAACCCCAACACTTCATCCGTTTATTTTTAACAAAAAGAGATTTAAAACTTCACACTGAAAACAACTGGATAAACATCAGATAACAAGAACAGTTTCAAAACAAAACAAGCCATCCTCCTGAGTCTTTAAATGTCCAAACGGATATTTTTCTGGAATATCTTAAGGCTGACAGAAGGGAGACAGGACTCTCTGAGCATGCTTTGTGGGGAAACTGAGGCAGGAGGAGGTTTCTTCCATATGTACCTGTTGGAACGCTTAACAACAATAGTTAAATTCTTTCCCCACCCTCGTCATCCTCCACTCGGCATTGGAAAGGGATTTTTGGGGAAACAATTGGCAAAGGCATGGTCTTCTGAGGGAAACCATGGGTGAAAAAATGGATTGGGAATACACTGGGGATAATAGGATATAGGATAAAGGGGAAGGGTAGGATTAGGAAAGGGCAGCTGTATGGACTGCTTATAATGGGGATATAGTCTAACATGACTACAATTTTTAGGATATATACTGCCTTTCACAGAAATACCACAAGGCCCAGTGACATCTGCTGCTTGTAAACCTTTCCTTCCTTGGACAATCTTAAACTCTACTACTTCTCTATCTCCTAAGATTGGGATATATTTTTTGGGGTTATTTTTTGTAATGGCAGTACGATACACGAATATGTCTTCCTGGTTGTCATATCTCATTATAAAACCATAGTTTTGTTTAACATTATACCATTTTACTATTCCTAAACCTTAGCTACGGTGATTTTTTCCCTTTTCCAAGTGGCTGCTGTTTTCTGTCTCGCTGTGTTTTTACTTTTGCTTGCTCCTGTGTTGGAACTGCCAGAGCTGCCGGGGCCGTGAGGGCTGCTCGTGCCTGCGTGCTCTCACTGCGGGGTTTTGGCTTCCCGGGGTTGCATTCGAGGCAGTGAGGGCTGGGCTGGGCCGCACCGCTCAGCCCCCCGCGCACCCCTGCTGCTGCCACCTCTGGTTGCAGCTGCGCTGCCACTGCCTGGTGCTGTGCCCACGTCTTGGCCGGGCCTCTGAGCAATGGCCCCCCCGCGCCTTGCAAACGGCTCCATCCTGGCACATGCCTGGGCTTCACACAGCTCCGCTCCGCTGCCATCGCCACCAGCTGCCGCCCATGGACTGCCCCTCTCATTCGGGCGTTCACGGGGCTCGCTCCACCACCCGCTGGGCGGGGCCAGGCAGGCACCACCGGGTCGCGCCGCTTCCACTGCGCCTCGCTCTGCTGCCAACAGTGTATCTGACGCCGCTGCACCCGCGCGCAGGAACTGCCTCGCTGCTGCTCAGAGAGCGCTCGGCACACATGGCCTGGGTCGAATGGTCCCTGAGGCACGCTTCCCTTCGTGAGGACACAGCTGACATTGTTCAACAGTCTTGGTAATTAAATAATATTCATGAAAATATTCGTCCATCAGCGTATATTCTGACTCAGGAATTAACTGTGTCCAAACAGTCTTCCAAAAGTCTTTGGTGAGAATCAAATCCCAAGAAACATAGAAAAAGTTCTTAAACAACCATGCCAGGAAGTGTTTCAGTTCCTCTTGAGCTTGAATTAAGCTAAAATTTATAAATCGTTGTTCAAGAATCTTTTCAAGTTTAAGATAAATGTCCATATGCAGCTCTGAGGGCCATGAGTCTTTCCACGGTTCCTCCATAGTTTAGAGATGGAACTGCAAAACGAGAACAAGAAGAGAAATCCAGAGTTTACTCACAAATCACAGTCACTGTCCCAAGGGATCGATGTCTTGCCAGCATTCTCCAACCATTTGTTGCAGTTGGGGATTCTTGCAACACGTGTATGTACTGACAACCCTGAGGAGGCAAATCCCCATTCCACCTGGAAAGGATCTGTAGGATGAATAGGGCCCAGGGCTTGGTGAGCTGTTGCTTCAAAAGCAGCAATTGCAGTGCTTCTTCCTGAGAAGCAGTCCATTCCCATTTTATCCCTTTTCTCAACAAGTTATAAAGAGGTCTGGCAATTATGGAAAATCTGGGATGTGTTTCTTCCAGAACACTAAAGCATGTTGGAGATCTTTTTTGGATTCAGGCATTTTAATCTGATCTAAAGAGGTTAGGGTATCAGGTGGGATACATGTCATACCTCCTTTCCACCAGATGCCCAAAAATTTCACTTCATGTGAAGGGTTTTGGGTTTTTCTGAGGGAATTTGCAAATCAAGGCTTTCTAAGTGGGATATTATATTCTGTTGGGTATCTCTCACTTCTTCTATTTCATCTCCTCCCACAAGGATATCATCA
>NW_008240029.1:163367-164887 GCF_000691975.1 Corvus brachyrhynchos | reverse complement strand
GCAGTCCTCTGAAGCAGTGATCCTGTAGTAAAAGAGTCTGCTCTTCCTCAGAAAGTCCAATGGTGGCTGTGTAGCTCCTGTCCTCTGGAAAGCCAGTGGGAAGGGTTGTCTCTAGTGGTCAGAGTCCCAGATTATATCCACGATGGGATGCTTGGTTCCTCCCTCTGGGTGGAGCATCTCACAATGGGGTGATGAGTCATGAGGCCAAGTGTTGATTAGGCTCATTAACAGAAGATAGTCCGGAGGGAGTTATCTCTGAGTCATGCGGCAGGACAATGATGGGCCATTAACAGAAAGATAGTCTGGGGGGAGGAGGCAAGGAAACACTGCCCCACCTGATTTCAACAGCTCATGAGGATGGTAATAGAATACACTGCAACCCAGGACAGGTCGTCTGTCTCCTGAAGGTTGTGCAGGCCCCTCTGGAGGTCAGAGAGGTGCTTGTGAATTGAGACAGAGTGGTCAGAAAAATTCATGCAGCACATACCTTGGAAATCTTCACAGCCGTGGCCGTGGGCTAATAGTAGAAAATCAGTGGCTGCCTGCTTTTGTAATACTGCATGCCTAACAGGAGTAACATCTGCACTTAGCTCATCAAGAATCTGCGAAGTTATGTTTAGTTCATCCCTCGCCCAGCAAGTAAGTTTGTGTAATGTTGCGTGCACCCTAGCTGTTGAAGCACCAGATAAAAACATAGATGCTAGCCAAATTCTACTATGACTCCAAAAGACGGGCTCTTCAGTGTTGGGTGGAGTCGCGGGAGACAAGCCTCACGGCATTGTGGTCAGCAAGTGTCGTTTATTGTAATAATCTACACATACTTATAGTACTACTAATTAGCTCATACATATTGCAAAAGCTGAGCTCCTTATTGGTGGGAGCTATTCCATGAGATCACTGTGGTCTTATCTTTTCTCTTCCATATGGTTTCTTTCAGCTTACTTATCTGGACTCACATCCTGTTGTTTATACAACTCCTTGCACAAGGATTTAGTATCCTTGCCAAGTCTGCATCTTTATCAATCCTACAGTGTCATCATGACCTTTGCTTTTTAGCCATTCTTCAGAAAGACTCTCAACACTTCCCCCGTTTTCTTTTTGCATGATCATAGTCACATTGACTGACTTCAAAATTAAATTTTTTACACATGACATTATACAGCTAAGCATAAGTAAACCAAGCAAAACAATGATTAGCAATAGCATTAAAGATTTGATCACGCTTTTCATCCATCCTTCTAAGCCCATCCACTCTGTAAGTCCTTCTAATCCGAAAAATCCGGAGTCCTTTTTTATCTTTTGGGAGTGTTCAATCAAATTCTTAATTTCGGCGTGGATGGACTTAGAATGATCCTCAAGATCCATGCAGCACATTCCTTCAAAGTCTTCACAGCCATGGCCATGGGCTAAGAGTAAAAAATCTATAGCTGCTCTATTCTGAAGCAGGGCGTGCTGGACTGAACTCAAGTCTTCTGCAAGTTCAGACAACACTCGGCTGGTACCGTTTGCTTGTTTAACTA
>NW_008240029.1:161602-162055 GCF_000691975.1 Corvus brachyrhynchos | reverse complement strand
TCCAAAAAGCGCAGCAGGCGGGAGATGCCCTAGGGGGGCACAGGTCACCGCCTCGTCTGCACGGGCATTGCCCTCTCCCAACCTGATGTTCCACTGGTGGCTCTGAATGTGCAGGATACAGTAGGGGTGTGTCCGTTGTCACAGGGTATGCTTCAATGTGATAAGCAGTCTGCCCAAATGTTCATTGTTAGTATGCCAGATTTCTGCATCATGAATCCGTTGGGCTACTCCAACGACATACAGGGAATCGCTGACTACATTCACCAGTTCCTTCAACCACTGTTGTAAGGCCCATATCATGGCGTGCAGTTCAAGTGTTTTGCAGGCTGTCGGCCGGTTCTCCTGCTATGACATGAGTCGTCCAGTGGTTGTTCTCTTTCCACACACAGGCGGCCTGCTTTGTCTTCCTCCCCACATCCATGAACACTGTGCACCCTAGTACCAAGCGGTCCT
>NW_008240029.1:160604-161455 GCF_000691975.1 Corvus brachyrhynchos | reverse complement strand
CCGGTATACTGATGTCCTCTGCCTCCCTGCTGTCCAACTCCACCAGTCGGTTGCGACTCTTGCGGATTAAAAGCGCTACCATCTCTACCCTGGACTGCAGTCTGAAGCGTGGCTGAGTCGGCGGGAAGATCCATTTGAGAATCCAGATGTCCACCCCCTTTTTCTTTTGCCATTGGTGGATGATGGCATGTGAACCTGCTGTGCTGATCAGAGTGATGAGGATGGCAAGTGGGACTCCTTCTTCTCTGCGTGACACCCATGCGTGCTGCAGCTTATCTGCGACCTTGGCAAGAGCTGCTGCTTGGTCCAGGGAGCATTCTCGAGGTTCGGCAGCGTTCGTCCTGTGCAGCCATGGCAGGAAGGGGGCAAGGTCGGCGTTCGTGATTCCCGCGACTCCGCAGACCCATTGCAGATCTCCTAGCAGATCTCCTAGCAGCCGTTGTGCATCATGGAGCGTGGAGATTTCTGTGTTTAGCTCGATCTTTTGGGGCCTAATTTGCGATTCTGATAAGAGCCAGCCCAGATACTTCCATGGTGCAGTCCGCTGGATCTTCTGGGGGGTGGTCTCTAATCCAGTCTTATGCAAGTGTTCTCTGACCCATTGCATCTCTTGGTCTGAGAACTCTGTGGCAGTAGCTATCAGGATGCCATCCATGTAGTGGTAGATGAGTGCCTCTGCATAACGTCGTCAAATCGGACGGAGCGCCCAGTCAACATATAGCTGACACAGTGTGGGGGAATTTTTCAATCCCTGGGGTAGGACAACCCACTCGTAGCACTTAGTAGGCTCACTGCGATTTAGTGGGCACTGTAAAGGCAAAACGTTCTGTGTCCTTTGGATGCAGTGGGAT
>NW_008240029.1:158275-160259 GCF_000691975.1 Corvus brachyrhynchos | reverse complement strand
TCAGCATAAATGCTGGTCTGTGGTGAGCACAAGGCCTAGCTGCACAAGGATGTCACGTCCAATCAGGCCTTGCAGGGTCTGAGGCAGCTTCATAACATAGGGGCGACGCACAATGGTTTGATTGTCCTCAAACTCTAGGGTAATTGGGTTTGCACTTACTTGGGGGATTTGTGTTCCCCCCACCTCTACCAGCGTGGCTGCTGGTTTTTCCAGTCCCCAACCAGGTGGCCATATCGCCTGGTTAATTATGGTAACGTTGGCCCCTGTGTTGAAAAGGAGCTGTATTTTGATGGCTCTGCCCCCCTTCACAGGATCACTTCCCGCTGAGATCTGTGGGTCAGGTTCATTGTCCAAAACATGTCGAACCCAGAGGACCCAAAAGTGTGGTCTCCACAGACACTGTTGTTGCTGGTTCCCCCGTTGGTCATTAGGGGAATGGGGACGATTTGGGCAATGCGACTGCCCTGCGGGATAGTCATGGGTGGTTGCATCACGTAAGCCATGATCTTAATTTCACCAGTGTAGTCGGCGTCGATAACTCCAGGGAGCACCACTACTCCCTGCCGGCTGGTTGATGACCGCCCCACGAGTAGGCCACCCAAACAAGGGCTGTCTGATGACGGGGGGGCCTTGGCTGTGGTTGGGATCAGGGTGACCTGGCGGTCCGTCAGCGTGACTTCTATTGAGGTTGCCACGTCCACGCCGAGGCTCCCTCGGGTGGCTGGCTGGTTCTGTTGAAGGAAACCACCGGGGTTGCACTCGACTCGTGGATCTTTGGGGCGCTCACTTGTGTCCTGACGCATGGCCCCACCGTGCTGCACTGGCCATTTCCCACACGGTGGCATGCTATGGTGGCATGGGTGCTGGAATTGCAGTTGTGGCACCACACTGTTTTCCAGCAAGTGCGCCTCAGGTGCCCCTCTTCACCGCATCAGAAACAGGCTACTCTGCCTGTCTGGGGACCAGGAGGTGGGCCAGCGGCCTTTGCCCCCTTTTTTCTTTCCTCCCCTCCGGTCAGTGCTGCGGCGATGACTTGTCCCTGTTTTTGCGGGACATTCTGCAGCGTTGTGGCAAATGCAGCTGTTTGAGAAGACTGCTCCGCACAGCTAGCAGGCACAAGCATCTCGTCTACTCCTGCTCCCTGGGGCAGTGTGGCAAGAATTGTCTTAGTTTGCCTATTAGCATTTTCAAAGGCAAGGGTCCGGAACATTTGCTCTTGGAGCTTCTTGGAGCTCTTCAGAGAGCTCAGTTGCGTCCTTCAAGGCTGCTGACAGACGGTCAATGAACTGACCATATGGCTCCGACAGCCCCTGTCGGACTGCTGCGTATGGAGGAGACTTCTTCTTTTCGGGTACTGACCACGAGGCTTTGTGGGCAAGAGTCTGTGACAACTGATGAATTATTATGGGCATGGTCAGTTGCATCACCGTCTCTCCAAAAGCCCCACTCCCAGTTAGCGTGTCAGCTTGGATCGCGTACAGTGGGTCTTGTGTATCACCTTGGTGTTTACTAGCTTCGTCTTGTACTAGCCACTTCCACATTTGCTCCCAGAGCAGGAACTGTGAAGGGGTTAACAACAATTGTGCGATGCTGATGCAATCATTCGGACACAGGACATCTGCTGTAAATATAAACTGCAGGATGCTCCGTGTAGCTTCGGACCGTAAGCCGTGCATGGTGACCGTTTGCTTTGCTTGGTGCAAGATCTTCCAGTCATGGAGTTCCCACCTTGCGGTGTCCCCCTGTATCAGTACAGGGCAGGCTAGCCCTTCAATAATCTCCTTCAATAATTGCGTTATGGACATCTCCATTCCATCTCCTTCGCAATGGATCAGTCCTCACTGTCGGGGCTGATGGAGGCGATGGCTGCACCTCCTCTTGCGGGAAGGGAGAGGCCGTAGGCACTGCGCCCGGTTGTCCCGACGGGAACAGAGGAGGTCTGGTGGCTGTCTTGACCGGTGGGGGCCCGGGACACCACACAGCG
>NW_008240029.1:154895-158170 GCF_000691975.1 Corvus brachyrhynchos | reverse complement strand
GGCCCCCCGGCAGCCCTGGCTGGCTCTGCCTGCGCAGGCAACAAAGCCGTAGAGGCTGCTTCGCAGTCAGACAATGATCCGCTGTCCAGCAGAGGGGGGTGGCGTGCTGCCGTTTTTGGCCGGGAGATAGGACCGCTCGCTTCCCGTATGCTCGTCTACGCCCTGCCCCCAGAGTCGGGAGCCTGAACTTTCGCCTTTGCGACCATTTCTCCCTCAGACTTCTGAGGGGTAACTTCCTTCCCCGTCGCGTCCAGCAGCTCCCACAGTGAGCGTACGGGTGCTGTTGTTCCCTTCACCGGTCAACCCGCAGTCAGCCCAAAGAATTGCGCAACCCTGGACTCTGCCCTGGCCTCTGGCTGCTGCTCCATGAGACCCTCACCTCTTTCCTTCCCGGAGCTGCCACCCCCCAGGGTTTCCATGGCTGCCGTGGCCACCTTCCTCTCTGCTTTCATTTCTGTGAGAGTATTAGTCACAGCTCTCCACGTTAATCCCAGCGCTTTTACTTTTTTACCTTCCTTTCCACCCTCAATTGTGGACAGCCACAGTCTGTTTCCAACTTCCCACCACTCTTCTGTCGAGAACAAAGGCGAAGTGCATTTCAAAAACCCATTGGAGTCATGTGAAAAATGACAGCTGGTTTGGCCAAGGCAAGTGAAGAAGTCTCCTGATTATCTCTGGGGAGTCATAAGGCATTGCTCTCTTCTTGGTCTGCTTGCTTTGTGGTGTGTTAAGGAACCGTCCCAGTCCTCCCATTCATGAGACCCTCTAGCAGTCATACTCTCAGCACCAGAGAGTTTCTCAGCTGGACCAAAGCCCCTTCACAGTGGACAGCTGCAGTGAGCCAGTGGGTGCTTCACTTGACTCCCTACTGTGCAGAAAATCACGCTGTGAAAAGCCAGTGTCCATAAAGACGGAGTCCTGCAAATTTATTCGAATGAAGGGAGAGAGTCCACTAGGCCATACCCCATGGGATCTCTTGAGTTTTTAGAGGATGCAGCCTCCTTTTAAACTCCCAGCTGCATGTTGCCCTCCTCCATTCCCCGTTTGGTTGAGGGACTAGGAAGGTACAGACCTCCCAAACTGCCTACTAAATATTCCCCCTTGAACATGTATCCTCCCCTGCACTCCCATCACGCATTGTATGACCATTAAAACTAGCTGTAAGCCCATCCTGGGTGGAGAAGCTAACATTCGTAAGTCTATTAAGCCTGTGCGTTTTTTCCCAAAATTCAGAAGTTCAAGCTGTGCTTGGCTCTGCAACAAACTTGGGCGGCTTGATGTTTGTAATGATCCCCACACCCATTCTTCCAGAACATGATTGGTCCTTTCAGATTGAGTCACATGTGAAGAAGTTAATACCCATTTCTTATATCATTAGTGAAGACCCCCACACCCATTCTTTGAGATCGAGTCGTTTGTGAAGACATTAACACACATTTTTCCCATCATTATTTCTACAATTGTAGGTTGTCTGCAGCACTCAGAACTAGAGCATGGATTTTTATTGTATCTTGAAGATGTCCTGGTCAGGAGGAGGAGCTATGCTGGGCATCACTTTGCCATCTTGTGGAAAGATTCTTTCTTATAAGGAAGAAAGCATTTTACTAAAATTTTGAACTATGTCTTGAAGGAATGTGACCTTAAGGTATCACATACCTAAGGTCAATCTGACAAAAATACCTACACTGCACACAAGATCTTTGCTTATAAAGGGGAAATTGTTGTCGCTTGCCCCCTTCCTTTTTTTACTTCTTTTAAAAACTGGTGGTTAAGTGGTGTTTAACTTGTGCCCTTAAATTGATAGAACAAAAATTTAAGTAATTTTGTCCCTTCTTTGTAGAGAAGATAGTTTTACTGGTATTTCCCTTTTGACTGGAAGGATTGGAGATATTTGAGTTATTACAACTGTCTCTTTCTATTCTGCCCTTGGTCTCCACTTCCAAGTGGGCTAGTGATCTGTACCAGTCAAATGCTGGCCTCTAAAACAGCACTTCTAAACGTCTGAGTTTCAGTGGTCAGAATAGAAATTACCAAAAATTTTGAAAAATAGTTTCAAGTAAGGAATCTTTTTATCCAAGAAGGAAGGAGAGGATAGCAATTGCGAAAACAATCTCTAGTAAAAGGGAATGAGGTGTGTTGATTCTGCTTAGATGACTGTCCTTTTGGTGTCTTTGGAATTCTGCCTACTTCACTCCTGTTCATGAGAAGACTCATGAAAGTGGATTGTTCTTTCTGTAGGATCATCCTCATTCTCACTTTCTTTAGTAATCAGGATTTGTAAGGAGTGCTTACAGGACCACTTCTTACAAATGTCAGGCGTCATTCTACTATCATTCTATGCTACTGTAATTGCACCTGAATCCTGGAATAAAACATCTATTGCTTCTAATTTTGGAGGAAGGCGACCATGCTTATCCCTTGGGGGTGAACATATATTAAAGCAAAGATAATCAGTGATGATGAAGAAGAAAATGTGTCTTGCAGGAGGTTCCTATTTTATGGGGACCTTCACTATACTCTAGAGAAACTGCTTCTTGTAGAGGACTAGGCATCCAGCTCCAGGGGAGTTGTTGATAGGAGAGGTCTTCTGCTGGCCTCCTGAAGCTTTCAGGGTAGACTTATCTTCACAGCTTTTGAAAACATAACATGGAATAAGAATGAAAGAAATTGTTAATGCAGTACTTAAGTATAATGTACTGTACTATACTGTAATCCCGCCAGGAATCCCGTGGTATTTAGTATGCTGGCTTTAGGAGGAGCCACATAAGGTGTTTCCAGTTTTGTCAGCAAATACGCCTTTTAGTCGTCTGCTGCCAGTTTTTGCCTGTAGCTTTCAATACTTCTCTCTGAGATGCTTCTTCTGAGATCCTTCAGTTTCTAGCAGTCAAAACAAAAAAAGTCTTAGGAAATACAGATTGGTCTTGACCATAAATGGGGAAGTATATGCCTTGTGCCACTGTCCTACAGCTGCTCAGCCCATAATAGTAGAGATCTCTGCAGCAGTCTTGGTGGCACAGTAATATGAGCTGGGATAAAGAGGGCTTGTTGGGGTTTGACACTGACTAGAAGCCAGGCACCCATGAAAAGCTATTCACTCATTTTCCTCTGCTATAGCTAAGCAGGGGAGGGGAAAAAATGAAGGCCTCATGGCTGAGGTAAGGATTAGGGGAAAAACACTCTAAGGCAAAACTGGTTCACAACTTAAACAGTATAAAGAAGATTTATTATTAACCAAATTAAAAGTAAAAAAGGTAATGAGAGCTAAAATAAACCTT